>NW_022631052.1:4607246-4784144 GCF_010015895.1 Lontra canadensis
GAGCCAGACTAACAGAATCAGTAAGGGATGCTAAAGCATGCAGAAATTCCAAGGGCAGGAAGTTGTGTCTAACCCTGGAACGGAGGGGTGATGAGAGGGAGTGGAGCTTGCAGGACCCACGGTGGGTAGGGCCACCCAGAAGAGGCGAGGACCACGACCTCTCTCAGCATCATGATGCCCGAGCAAAGAAGACATGGAGCGCTAACGCTCTGATCCCCCTGACCCCGAAATCCTCCAGTCTCCTTCTGGTGCTTCCCACAGGCCAAACTCAAACGAAAGCCCATGACAAGGGAACATAGGTCATATATCCTCCACATTCCTGGGACACAAAGAGGTCAAGCAAGGTGGAGAATTGATTCTGAGGTAGGGGCAAAGTTGGAAGGAGCAGCATCCTGCGTTCAAGAAGATAAGGGACAGGATAGGGCCACCTGTTCATTTGTCCAACAGACAGTTGACAGGAGCCAAGTTTGTTGGGTGGTCTGCCTGTGTGGAGTTGAGATAGAATTTCCCTACACTTTGGTGACAAGTGCTCCTTTCTGTGTCACACTTCTGAGTTTGGTCTGAGTGGTAGACGGAGAGCAAAAATAAACAAAGAATGCTGGGCCTTTAGTGTGTTGTATTACATGAGTTGCTTAAAGATTTTCTAGCCAAGCTGCAGCAGCCAGCCTCCAGGATGTCCAACAGTGACCCTCCTCTTCTAGAGTCCCCTCCTCCACTGGACCAGGATCGCTCTGTGCCAATGGCATGCTGTAGAAGTGATGGTCTCTAACTCCAGACTAGATAATAAAGAAGGTTGCAACTGCTCTCGCTCACTCACTAAACCTCTTGTCAACAGGCACATGAATGGGCTCGGAAATGGATGTCCCTGTTGGGTCATCAGATGAAATTTCAGCCTCACAGTCAATGATGGCAACTTCACGAGAGACCTCCCGAAGCCAGACCATCCTGCTGAACTGCTCCCAGATTGTTGACTTTCAGAAACTGGGAGATAAGAGATGTTTATAGGTTTTTTTTTTTTTTTTTTTTGAGATGTTTATAGTATTAGCCACTCATTTGGGGGGGGGGGTCCTCCGTAACAGAGCAGCAATCAATGAATACAAACTTTGCTGCTTTTACAATAGTGATCGTTAATATGAATTGGGACCTTTTATTCTGTTCTAATCACAATCACTCACCAGGTCTGGGGTCCAGACTCTCTTAACTAGGCAGCAAAGCGCCTGTTCAGGGTCTCTGTTTCTTCGGTTTACAATACAGATCGTAATCCTGCCCATCAAAAGGGCTGTCCTGAGGATTAGAGGGAATAAGATATTCTGAGTGCCTACCACAGCGCCCCCAACAGAGTGGCTTGTTAACAACAACAAATGAAGCTATTATAATTAACTAGGGAGAAAACGGGTTATAAAATAGTTTATAAAACTATTTATAATTAAGGGGATGACCCCAGTGAGACTTGAGATAATAGTTCATCCCTGTGGTGTGGCTTATTTCAGCCGTTGTTCCTCTTGCTTTAAAGCAATTTGCAATTGCTTCAATGCCCACTTCTCCAAAACAACAGGCATCTCTGCCAAGCACAGTGGCTTGGAGCTTTAAACCATCTCCCTCCTGACCGTGGAGAATCAGCTGTCTCCACTCACGCTTCCTTGGCAGGGTAGGGAATCCCTGATTTTCTGGACATGCTCTTTCCCTCCCTGGGTGCGAGCCAGGCTGTGCTCATGATTTCCATTCCCTGATGACTCGGGATGAGTATGGGATTGAGTCATAGAGAGCTGGGGAGGTGGTGGTGGTTGGCGGGGGGGGCGGTAAGGTGGCCGTGTGGTGCTTATACTAAAATCACCCGGGGTTGAGAGACCTCAGCAAATCGTCCCCAGCCATTGTGAGTCAGAACACAGCTAACCCGAGCTCAGTCATGATTCACGTTCAACCTGGGAAAGGTCACGGACTCCTTCCGTCCCTCTAGGAATGGCGCGGAGAGTATCTTCCCATTGTTTCCATCTTAAAGCTCAAATTGGCATTCAGGAGAATCTTCCCACCTTGGGAAATAAAGAAGGAAAGAAAGAAAAACTGTTTTCTTTCTTTTGTCAACTCCCCCCTTTGCCTCCCCCGCCGCCCCAAATCTGGTAAAAACCAAAACCAGCAACAGTAGCAAGTAGCTGCCATTCTGTGCCAGTCCCCTACCCCCACCCCCAAGGCATAGAAAAGTCTGGCTGGAAAGGGATAGACTAGTATAGTCGAAAGGACCAAGGACCGAAGGCAAGGATCCCAGTATTTCCTATTCAAGATGGTCAACGTTTCGGACAGATACAAGTTCCAAAAAGGGTGCCTATAAGGATTTTATTACTGTTTGTAGTAGTGAAAAGAGACTACAAAAATCTCTATCTATCGGCGATTAATTGAGTCAAGATACTTTCGGAGGCAGAATATTCCATAACCGTTACAAGAATGAGCTCTATTTCTATGTCCTGAAAAACACGCCACACACAGAGATGTATACTAGAGCCCATTAAGGGAGTCATGCCACAGTTTAATAATAATAGAGTCCCATTTCTGGTTTGAATTATCATCTGAGTATATGTGTGCATATACGTATTTTAAAAAGATTTGTAAATGTGTGCAAAGTTACACACAAAGTTAACGCTAATTGGGGGTGGTCCGGATTTGGCGCGGGGAGGGTCAGAAGAAAAACAGCTTTCACTTTAAAAAAAATCTATAAAGTTGGGCAGTATTTGAAGTCTTACAGTAAACATATTTGTGGTTGACTTGTGATTTTTAAAAAGTTAAACAGCTTGACAACTGAGAGGTGTAAGTCAGGGCACCAGGGTTTTTCTGGTATCTTTGCAACTAACTAGGCCTCTCTCCACCAGGACTTAGTCTCAGACCAGAAGAACTTAGGGACCCTTGTTAGGGGTGTGGGGAGAGAAAAGAGCTATCTGACTCTCTGGGGTAGCTCTCAAACTTTAGAGTTCCCTGGGAATTTGTTAAAATGCAGATCTGGGGGCTCCAATCCCAGAGATAGATAGGCTCAGCACTCCAACCACTTCCTGTGCACACTTGGACAAGCTGCTGAACCTCTCTGTTCCTTTGCTCCCTCATCTAGAGAAGAGAAAAAAATTCCTTATGTGCTAGTTCTGAAACTGGAGTGTCCATTGAAATTGCCTGGAAAGCTTGCTAGGACACAGATCTTCCTCCTCCCAGGGTTCTAGGTCATCAGATTTGGGGAAAGCCTAAGAACTTGCATTTCAAACAAGTTCAGGGTTGCTGAAGCTGCTGGGCTCTGAGCCACACTTTTTAATTTAACTTATTTATTTACTTACTTATCTATCTATTTATTTTAATTTGCAGCATTTTGAGAACCACCATCTTTACCAAAACAAACCACAGCTTGCCCGTGAGAAGCAAAGGAGACCCTACCTAAAAGAGCATTTTGAAGCTAGAGAAGGTCGTGGCAAATCCTACCTCTTCTACTTACAAACTCTACAATTTTGGGGGAAAAGAATCATTTCCCCTTCTTGAGCCTCTGTTTCTGCATCTCTAAAATGGGTATCGCATTGTACAGATGTGGAGTGTCTGTGAAATACACATGCATTATTCCGTGGGCACCACAGGGATGCCGTGAAGATTATTTCCAGTGAATGTAGCCGGTCAAGCACAGAAGGTGTCCACATGTGTAGACCTATCGTAGATCCAGCTGGGCCTCGAACAACATGGGTTTGACCTGTGCATGTCCACTTCTACATGGATTTCTTTTCGATAAATACAGGACCATACTCTGCACGCATTCTCTTCCTTGTGATTTTCTTAATAACATTTTTTCTTTAGCTTTGATTGTAAGAATACAACATATAATACATGTAACGTACAAAAGACGTGTTGATTGACTGTGTATGTTATCAGTAAGGCTTCTGATCAAAGGCGGGCTGCTAGTAATTAAGTTTTGGGGGAGTCAAAAGTTACCTGCAAATCTTCGACCGCTTGATGCGTCAGTGTCCCTGAACCCCCGTGTTGTTCAATGGTCAAATGTATTTGCCTTTATTACTATTGGTGCTAAAATACTGTAAGAGAGAAAGGGAAATGATTTAGGCACCAAGAGAATGCAGGGAACCTTTACTGAGTGCCGCCTGTGTACTGAAGGGTAGCCACTCCCTGGGATGGATGATAGCCAGGTTCTTTTTGTCCAACAGGAAAGCCAGGTGTCAGGAACCTGAATCTTGGTGCAGGTGCATGTGGGTAGAGTGCGTCATGTGACCTTGATTCTGAGAACCATTACTCCCTTGCCCAGAACTGGAAATCCTAGGACTTGCCCTAGAGGCTCTTGGAAAAGCAGCCAGTCCCCAAATCAAGAGCTCTTCAGGCAGCCCTGATTTTCCCCTCTCCACCCTCAGATCTATCTAAGCTATGAAGCCCCTCTCCCCCTCCCCCTCCCCCCTGCTCCAGGGAGACCCTCCTCCATCTCAAGCCTCCTTCCTCCTCCGTGTCCTGGCTTTCCAGTCTCTCAAACCCTCAGGTCTTTGTCCAGGTTCTGCAGTTGTATGGCATCCTAACTGCTCAAAACTCCGAAGCCCTGCTTCTTGTCACTGCATGGTGGGGTTTTCCTTCTCTCTGCTCTGCTTGCCCGCTTCTTAGCATTTTGCAAAATTTTACAAAACATGACACACGCGTTTGTGGGACTTGACCCTATGAAAGGGCACTTGTGGATTGCCTGCTTGTTTTCAGATGCAACCTGCCACATGTGGGAACTTTTCTTGGCCACCATGTATTGTTCGCAGAGTCTTATAGTTGCCAGTCGCCTCCTGAAACTGCCAGTCACCACTTGAAGTTGAAATTACATTTGCCTGTGGATTCTGTTAGTAGCTGATCCCTGTATGCCTTTGTACAAGTTCCTTCTCTTCATTGGCCTCAGTTTCTCTGCCTGTAAGAAGGAGGCAGCAAGGGGGAAGGCTCTCGGAGCATCTTTCCAACTCTGACACTCCTCCGCGCTGGGACCGCAGGGCTGCTCTAAGGTCTCCCCACTGGGCTCCTGGGAGAGCAAAGCCTGGGAAACAGCTTTCCTCTTTCTGAACTGCTGGGCGTGGCAGCCTTTTCAGCAACCCTGGGATCCGGATTAGGGGTTTGAGCAATGCCCCTAAGCCCTGCACTCTATTTAATTTCCTTGATTTATAGCAAGGACTTCTCACACCTCCAGGGGAGAGAGGCGCTGCCATGCCTGCCGACTGAGCCCGCGATCCCTGAGCCTGTTTACGCCACCGTCGCTACAACACGGTCCATCTCCAGGGGCCCTTGCGTGCCTTTTTTGAACAAGGTGACAGAGCCAAGCCCTGGGACCTCTCCACCCCCTTGGATTTCCTCACGTGGAGGTGGCCCCAGGTTCTAGTGCTGCACCTTTCCTTGCTGGGAAGGCGGCCCCGGGATCCACATGTGAATTTCACAGTCAGCCCCTGGTGGGTCGTCTGAACTTCCAGGTCCCACGTGTTTGCCTGATTGGGGGAACGGGGACCAGCAGGGCCTCAATGTGGAGCCCTGAGAAGTCTTGGGCCCAGGACAGCTGGAGGACGTGTCCGGGCCAGCAGCAGGGAGCATGGAGCTCGAGAGTCAGTTCCAGCTTGAGCTGGCAGTGCTTCTGGGTCAGAGGGAGAATTGGGGAGGAGATCCAGGATCCAACAAGAACTTGGGAGGGAGAGAGGAGGCCCCTGGAGAACTCTGACCTCCTTTCTCATGGCTTTCCCCTGTAGCTGGAGCCCGGTTTGCTTCGAGAGGAGTTGGTGTCACCAAGCTGAGACTGAGAAGTGGGCAACCCAGGCTTATCCATGAAGGTACAGATGGCCGCGTCTAGCTGTGCATACAGCAGGTAGTCCCGCAAACACCTGAGGCTCAGCCGCCACTGGTCCTTTGCCCAGATTCCAGCTCTGACACCTTGGCAAGCGTTATGCATTTGTTCAAACAGCCCCGTGTCTTGTCTCCCTCTGTTTTTCGCTCATCTCCCTTCTTGCCGACCTCCCTTTTCCTAGCTCTGTGCCCTCTCAGTCTCTTTCCCCTCTCCCTTGCTCACCTCTCATCCTCCCCCTCCTCCCTCCCTCTCTTCTCATTTACATCCTCTCGCTTCTTCCTCTTCTGCTCCCTGTCCTCCGGCAGTCCCCATCCTCTTCCTCTCTTCTGGTGTCCTTCTCCACCTTTGAGAACAGTGTTTCTCAGAGTGTGGTCCCCAGACCAGCAGCAGCAGCACCTGGGAACTCACTGGAAATGCTGGATCTCGGATCACACCCCAGACCCGCAGCATCAGACACTTGGGGACGGGTGGAGCAGCAACTTGGATTGTCAGAAACCCTCCAGGGGATTTCATGCACCCTGAAGTTTGAGAATCACAATCTTAGAGGAAAAATGGTAAGTTAGAAAAAACAAACAAAAAAAACAAAACCCAAGTATCTTTGAGTGCTGATCCAATAAGCCTCCTTTCTAAGTAAAACCCTCCTGTACCCATTAGCTAATTAGGATGTTGGACCACCAGCCTGGCTGGGATGCAATCACGTTCAAGTTCTCTGATTACTATCACACTTCTAAATCCCTTCGGCCAACCCAAGTCTTTCTTGTCCCTGCACTCAGCCTTGACTCCTCTCCCTCTCTGGATGCTTTAAGGGGTACAGAGAGCAGGGGACATTGGACTCTATGTCCAGCAGGTCACGGTATGAATCAGCCTTTGCCACATTTCTCTGATGGTTGTTGATACGAAAAGCATTGCAGGGTGGACTATGGGAGAAGCGGAGGAACGTGGAGGGAACAGATTTCTTCATTGCAGGACTTTTCAGACTCCGAGTGCATGCTGGTAACCTGTCCCGAACTCCACCACAGAAATGCACTTCCTAGCAGGCATTGCAGAGGATGACCACACCTGGGAATACTGCCCAGGAGCTAGTGGGGAGGCCCTCCCCCTTCATGCATAGGTCCTTTCAGGGTCAGTGTTGTCTCAGGAGCATGTCTTGGCTTCTTCACTTCATGTCATATGCTACCCACTTCGGATGAGGGGCCCCCCATCATGCCTCCTTGTTGGTTTCTCAATGGGTGATGAGCAGCCTTTAGTTCTCAGACCCCGGGCACACCCCCCACTCTGTAATATTGACGGTGGTCTGATTTCAGGATAAAGGGCGAGAAAGCTGTTTCATGCTCCTGCTCTTTCTTAAATATGCTCAGAACTCACCCCAGGTCTGGTCTCAGTATGGGAATCTAGGGTTTTTTGTTTTTTTTTGTTTTTTAGAAGCTCCTGGGAGCTTTGGATGTACAGTGAGGCTTGAAAGGCACTGACTTACCTGAATTCATTCACAGTGTTTATGTCACGGTACACTCAGGGAAGTACAGAAACCAGGGCTTTGTCTATCAGCTTTGAAACAGACATCAGAGAGGAGAGCCAGCCAGCTCCTTCCTATAGTATCATCCTTGGGGTCCCCAGCAGGGGATTTGTCAGGGGTGCTGACACAGAGGTGGGGCTGGTGAGAGAAATTTTTATTTTCCTATAAACCCCAAAGATACAAAAACTTGGTGTAGTGCAGTGACAATGATCTTTTTTTTTCTTTTAACTTTACAAGAGATAATTCAGGAAAAATAAAAATGTTTATGGCCTTTTTCATTAAAATTGAAAATAGTTTTATTGAGTCCCACAAGGAGAAATGACTGTTTTTACAACTGAAGTGACCTCTGCCAGTAGTCTTCAATCTGTTTTTAGCAGTAGAACTCTTTTCTCAAGGGAAGTCTTATATCCAAACTCCAGTGTATAACATAGTAAAGAAAGGTCACTCTGGTGAAAGAACATGGCAAATCTAAAGTTTCCCATTGATATTTGAAAGCAGTAAAAGCATTCCTTGGGAACAGAGCGGGAGACTACAAACCAACTTTCTGGACCTCTCAGGAAAGTCAGTGAGAAAATTGGCACTACCTACCCCCGATTCCCGAATGTTATTATTCGAGATTTGATTAGCCACAACATGGCGGCAGCGTTTACATTTTTCAACATGATAGTAAACCTCAGACTCCACTTATTTTAATGAATTGGAATTACAAGTTGCATTTAAAAATTCTCTCCCTTTTAACTGGCACCTTTCACACTGCTATGGAGACTTGTTAATTCTTTTATTCTGGAATTTGGTAGACTTCATTCCTCCCTGTCCCACTCTAGAAAGACGACAGCAACCGAAAGAAAAAGTCTTAGGGTAGGTCTTGCAGAAATAAATGACCAAGGTAGGAGTATCTGACAAAAATCAGCTGACAGAAACAGGAGGTGTGTACGTCCTGGCTTCATTACAAGTAGTCTTTTCAGAAGTGGTAACAGTCAAAATCATAAGGATTGAGACTTGGGTGGTGTTTTTCTCGATGCCCTGGTCCTTTGAGCTTTATGGATGCAGAATTGGGGAGGAGATAGGAAGGCAGCAGAATGCGCGCCTCCCCAGGGACTGAAGAGAGAGCTTTGGGGGAGGGTCTGAAGGAGAGAGAGGTCCTTGCAAGGTGAAGTGGGGACAGCCAGAAGGAGGGGACAGGGTCTATGGGAACGTCAGGCGAGCGATGAGTCGGGACATCAGTGATGTCCTTTGAAAGACTCCGAGAAAGAATAAAATTCCTTTTCGTTTCATCCATCAGCCCTTGAAGGACACTTCTTGAATGCCGAGTTACTCGGTGGTGGAAATCAGAGGGCAGTAGGGTTGAATCTGTAAGCAAGTGTTTTTAACGACACTTCATTAAAAGGGCTCTGTGATTCGACGTTTCGTTAAATCAGAAACAGGAGGGGCTGCATATTTAGGTGCAGCCTGGTTTCTGGCGTGTGCCTTGTCCTCGCTCCCCAAGGGCCTTGTGGCTCCAGGTGGGGTCCTGGGGTCATCAGCATTGCCTGGGAGCTCTTTAGAAATGCAGATGCTCAGGTCCCACCTTGGACTCAGTGAATCAGAAGGTCTGGGGCAGAGGGCAGCCATCCGCTTCCAACAACGTCCTGAGCATCTTGTCTTTCCTAAGGGTTCGGTGAATGACTCTTTGCCACAAAGGCACCCCCTTCCTCTGAACTCCACTCTCCAGCCTTGACGTCACCCTGAATGATTGGACTCCAGCGTGCCTTGGTAGTTCTGATTTCTAGTTTTGGCTTCATTCCTAAGCAGCTAGGTAGCCTTACCCCAGTCACATACCTTAGGTGTATCTTGATTTCTTAAGCTGCACAATGGGAATCATAAGACTAGTCTATCACCAGCAGTGATTTTAATGAGTCCGTGACTTAGCACATTCGAGAACCTGACCAGAGCCTGGCACATAGTAGGGCTCTAGCTGTGTTACTGGTCACTTACTTGTCTCCCAGCTGGAGGGCAAGTGCTTCAGATAGAGATAACACATATTCTGGGGTGTTTTTCATCCAGACAGTGCCAAGCAGCAGGCAGGATACCGAGGAGGTATCATTCTGATGAGACCACAGCCATTGGTGGCTCAAGTGTGGACGATATGATATGTACCCGTTCAGTAGACAAGGCACCCATTTTCTTCAACTGAGTACTTCTGTGTGCCAAACATTAGGTCGGGCCTTGTACAAACATGACCTCACCTCGTGCTCATCATCAGCCTGGGAAGGAAGGACTGTCCTTACATAACAGCAGAGGCTAGCCACAGGGATGCTTGGCGACTTCCCCAGAGTCACAGGTGGCAAATGCTGGGACCGGGTTACAAAGCAGCTGTGTCCCAAATTCACTACCCAGTTTTCCTCTAGGGAAGAGATCCTCCCTCTGAAATATACCATCTTTTCTTTTCTTTTTTTTTAAGATTTCATTTATTTATTTATTTATTTGTCAGAGAGAGAGAGTGAGCATGAGCAGGGGGAGCGGCAGGCAGAGGGAGAAGGCAAGGAGCCCCATGCGGGGCTCGATCCCAGGACCCTGGGGTCATGACCTGAGCCGAAGGCAGATGCGTAACTGACAGAGCCACCCATCTTTTCTTTTACGGGAAATATGTTGCCAGCTTTTTCTGGTAAAAAATGCGAAATCATGTGATAATTGTCATTCTCTGATTGACTTGTTTTGCTTAGTAGGATACCCTCTGGTTCCATCCACATCATACCAAACAGAGTAGCATAGGGGAAGGGAGAAGAAAACAAGAGGAAGTCAGAGAGGGAGACAAACCATTAAGATGAAAGGGAGGAGATGGGGTAACTGGGGGATGGGAATTAAGAGGGCACATGATGTAATGAGCACTGGGTGTTATATAAGACTAATGAATCCCTGATCTCTACCTCTGAAGCTAATAATGTACTACATGTGAATTAATTGAACTTAAATTTAAAAATGTGATCTGTATTTGTTTACAAATCCAAACAATATAGAAATGTGACATTTACGGCAACTGGACATTTTCTGGTAATTCTACCCACCAAGAGTAACTGTTTTGGTAGTCTACTATTCGTCTGATATTTTTAGGCACATACAACCACCTACCTTCATTTTTTTTCTTAACAATAAATAAAATCATACTGTGCATTTCCTAATATCCTAGCATTTTAATTTAATATATGGGGAACATCTTTCCAAGTCAATACATATAAATATATGTCATCCTCCTCAAAGGCTCTATGGTGTCCCATTTATGGATTTGCTGAAATTGATTTACCCAATTTCCTATCAATGAACATTTAGATCAATATTTTACACTTGGTAGACAGCTCTGCGGTAGACATCCTTGCACTTCAATAGGTATTGTTCTGGAATATTTTTTAGTTCTTCCTTTAGGAGGTACTGCTAGACATGGGTACTTACCTTGTTAAAGGTTTTAATACAGATTTTTTCCAAATTTCCCCCAGAAAGTGTTTTCCTCACTTTATACCCGCACCAGCCGTTGGGAGTGTGCTGAATTCTATGAAATAGATGTGGCCCTCTGCTGAGACTTCTCTATCAAAATGATAAATCTTCCTGGATTTTTATGGCGCATCTCCTGATGGGTGTTTGCTCAGTGTCACGTGGATTTAAAACCAGACCTCAGTGTTCCTCCCGGCTCTGCCCCATTCCCGGGTCATTGCTTTATGCCAATCGCCAATAGTTCCTGGCCAAATGCCGAGATTCTTGGCAGAGTTTTCTGTTTGACCCTGTGTACCTTCATGTGTAAATAGGCTGTTCTCTAATTATAATTCATGATGTTTGCATGTAATAGAGGTCTTGCCCCAGAAGTGTTAACTTCATTGGATACCAACCACAGGATTTTTTTCTTCCACATCATCACCCCCTCCCAGAAATAGAAAAAGGAACAGAAATTGCCAAGGCTACAGACAGACCTTTATTTCTAATATGTTGCTTGAACACTTGTATTAAGTCTTGTTTTCTCTGGCGAGAACTACCCATGTATGTATATTTTTTTTCTGTCAGTTTAGTCTGTAAATGAAATGAAGTTACTGCCCCTGTTAAAATGGAACATTGTGCCCTTGATTTGCTCTTAACGGGTGGGAAAACCCCATTAAGTGTTTGTGAAATATGTCTTAAATACAGGAATTTTAATCTAGTGGTCTAATAAATCCCTCTCTTCTACTCAAATGAAAGTCTTGGGTTTTCCGGCATCTGTTTAGTTATTTGTACACCAAAACCTTCTTATACAAACCTGACCCTAAGAACTCAGAGTTGAGAACATTTCTTCCATTGGGGTATTTTTGTTTTTTTGTTTTGTTTTTGTTTTTGTTTTTGTTTTTAAAGCACATCTTTCAAAGAATCAGGAACTTTGACAGGTGTATCCCATGGTCAGATACTATTTTCGAAACATGCCTGGAATTCTTGCTCTTCTAGGGGTAAAAGCCATGAAATCTCTCTGACTGCCCCAGGATGTGGTAACTCATAATATTCTAAGAACTAAGACCTCGTAAGACTCTAAGTACATTTTTTTTTTCCTATTTGGTGGGCATCTAGAAAGTATACTCTCCTTTTGGAACATTTTTCATGGGAGCTGGAAAATTTCTTTTTAGCACAAACCACAAAGAACATCAAGCTGGACCTAAATATAGTCATTCAGCTCTCCTACATATTTATGTGTACTATTTTCTTTCCTTTTTTGGCCAGTGTTTATTAGGAAACTCTGAGTACATTTGCTGGAGGTAAATCCTGTCTTCATCTTGGTGACAAGAGGAGAAGATATACATTTATATTTGTGGACAAGGTAATTATTTTTTTTTAAGCCCTGACTACTTAATGTTTATTTCCTAAAATCAAAGGCAATGACCAATATAACCATCAATATCGGGAAACTAACATTGGTAAATTGTTACCAGACAGTTCTCAGGTCCCATTCCAGTTCTATACAGTGATGTGTTTGCAGCCAGAGAATCCAGTTTAAAATCTCTGGTTACTTTGTTTCATGTGTCTTTCATTGTCCTTTTAGTCTGGAGCAATTCTTCTGTCTTTCCCTGACTTTCATGTGTAGCCAATCTCTTTGAGCAGAGTGGGGCAAAATATACTTCAAAATAAACGGTTTCAGTGGGGATCCCACCTACCCTGTGACTCTCAACACTGGGTGGAAATAGGCAGGGAGTGGGTTCTGGCAACCATCTGGGGTGGATATTACTCTAAAGTTCACTTGAATGCATGGACATAAAGTGATTCATTTCCTCTTGCCCAAGTGGTGGGTCTCATCGCTCATGGATGCATTCCCTCGCTTTTTTTTTTCAGTTATTCATTCAAAATATTTGAATGTGTATTAAGTGTAAGGAGAAAGAAGCCATATGCGTACTTTCCCACTGAATCTGGACCTCAGAATCCTTCTCAACACAGGATCCTGGACAGGCTTAATCCATTTCTCTCTGTTGGCATGCTAGAGCATATGAATGAGAAAACACATCTTAGGTGGCCAGGGATTCCCACACACCATGTGACACGGGGCCTTACATGCAGAAAATACTTGTCCAATTGATCTCACTTGGCATTAAAATCGTCTTTCCTTTCAAGGTAGGAGATGAGAAGAGTCAAAGAGGAAAAATAGAGGAGAAAACCACATCCCATGAACTGAGTCAAGTATGTGCTTGTTCCTTCTGTTGCTTACCCTGAGGAGGAGAGATGCCTGGAAAATTTGAGTTGCTACGAGCTGGGATCGTCCCAGATACTATTAGCAGATAAAAAGGGAAGTGGGACTGAGTTCATTAATCGTGACTAAGAAAACCATTCACGCTTTCTTCAGTTCGTGATTTTAGACAGCATCCCCTCAAGTCAGTATTGTCCTGCCAAAAGGTCTCTTCCAGAGGTTGGACACTTCTTCCAAAGATTCTGTCTTTATTTAGAGTATTTTTAGAAGTTCTTTGTGGGGCCAAGGCGGGGGTGGCAAGAGAGTGTCATCTTGATTCTTGCTTGCTTAGTTTTTTTAGTTTTTTTTTTTTTTTTTTAGTTTTTTGCGTTTTTTTGGACAATTTCTTTATCGGTGGCCAGATCTGCAAACTTGGAGGGTAGTTTTAACTAGGGCAATGAGTCGAATATTACTCAGGGATAATTATTAGGCAGAAAATGTGTGATTCTCTTGGTTACACTGATTTGGGGTCAAACAACTGAGACGTAAGCATGATTTCTTTTATAAAAGAAAAATGAATGAATAGCATCCTAATAATGCTTTTGCTACTTCACTTTGAAGTGCCCCTATAGACATTCCCAGAGGCCATTCCCCAAGAGGAATTCAAAGAGCATCTGGGCTGATGTCACCATATTTGTTCTGCGAAAATACGCTGCAGGGGTCTCTCTTGGGGAGTGGTCACGTGATGAACTCATTCGGGTAATTTCAGTAAAAACGTAAGTTGTCACTTTATCATTGCCTTGGAGGGCCCCCTGGGCAAGTGCCTGGAAGAGAGACCCCAAAGAGTCACAGAGGAATCTTCAATTAAGTTAATTAATAGTAATAAGATAGGGGGAAGGGAAAGGAAGGAAAGGCAGCAAAAAACAAAACAAAACTAACAAACAAAACAAAACAAAACAAAACAAAAAACCAAGAGAAAAAAAAAAGCCCTGGGGTATTTGGGGGACCTGCCTTTGGCCGAGTTCCGCTGCCATTTGGCTGCTATGAGGCTGGTCCTCCTGTGCTCTGAGCCATCTGACCTGCGGATGGCCGGAAGCCGACTGTGACAGAGGCCTGAGATATTGCAGATCGGGTTGGGGAAGGGTCAGAATCATTAGTCATAGATGATAGGGGGAGGAGGTGGGAAGTGGGTGGAACGGAAGCAGTCCCGGCGTTGGAGACCAGAAGGCCAACTCTGAAGACTCTAGATCCTTCTTTCTTAAAAAGGACTCCCTCCGCGTCCTTCTTACCTTTGCCCTCTCTGGCGCCCCCTTTGAACTCCCCTGCCCTACGGAGTCCGGCCCAACTGATGGGCTCCCGCTTGAGTTCTATGCCTTTACTACCCTGTCCCTTTTTTCCAAATAAAAGGGGGGACAGTTTGCCTTCCTCCTAGGGCATCCCTGGCCAGCCTCGGCGGGATCCTGGTGCTCACAGGCTGGCGTTCCTCTCCCCTGGTGATAGGGTGGGTCCCGGGAGGGAGGCGTTCAAAGAGGCAAGGAGGGACTTTTCTAAAGTCTTTTTATGACCCGTGAGGCTGCCCCAAATCTCCCTCATCACTTGGCCTACTTTGAAATTAATTAATGCACAGCGCAGAGAATGCAGGCTTTATGCGATAAAACCTCTCCCTCATTCTGCCCTGCCTCTGAACCCGGGCCTTGAGTGTTTTAGTGAATTTGAGGCTGTTGACAGGGAGGGGATTGACAGCCCTTGATTCAGGAGGCCTCCCTCTTTGACTGAAGACAGGTAACCACAGTAGTAGTGGGTAAACCAACAAGACTCTGATTTTCTCTGTTCCCCTCCAGGAAACACGAAGCCTTGGGGGCCCAGGGCCGAGCTTAGATGCTGCTGCTCTGAGAAGCCTCCTCAGAGTCCTGGAGACCCTTGGTTCTCAAATTTCCCTGCATGTGAGAATCATCTGGGAAGTTTTAAGGAATTCCCGATGTCCAAGCCATGCTCCACCCCAACTATGCTAGGGTCCCTAGAAGTAGAATTCAGGCCCCAGCCAGTTTTAAAACTCTCCAGCTGATGGAGAAGCTAAGTTTGCAAACCCGTGGCCTGGACCAGGGCTTCTCAAACTTTCACTTGCCACTGACGTTGTTAACATGGAGTGTTAACAGGGGACGTTGTTAACATGGAGTTCTCATTGAGTAGATCCATGCAGCAATGGGGGATCTGGATTCCTCATTTGCTTCCAGGTGACAAGGGTGCCTTGGGTCCACCCACCACACTTTGAGAAACAAGGTCTTAAAGGAAGTGTTCTCAAAACGTTGTGCATCCAAATCATCTGGAAAGGATTGTTAAAATGCAGATGCTCGAAGGCACCTGGGTGGCTCAGTCGGTTAAGCATCTGCCTTTGGCTCAGGTCATGATCTCAGGGCCATGGGATTAAGTCCTGCGTTGGGCTCCCAGCTCAGTGGGGAGGCTGCTTCTCCCTCTCTCTCTCAAATAAATAAAATCTTTTATTTTTTTTTTAATGCAGATTTTTGAACTTCATCTTCAGACTTCCTGCTTCAAGGCGTCTGGATTGGGGAGCTGAGATTTTGCATTTCTAACTATTTCCCAGGCAATCTCTTCCCGGCTGGTCAGGAAACCACATTTTGAGAGCCCCTGGCCTGTACTGCTTTAGTAGTGCCCCCTTCCCGGCCTCCCACATTTCCTGTATCGACATTATCATAACAGTTACTTCTTCAGTCAACCATCCTTCATGGAGGGCACTCGCTGTGGCCCCAGGTCCGTACTAGACACCCAGTAGGAGGCAATGCTCTGTAGCTGTTTGCAGCAAGGGCTTTAAATATGAAAGTTGTGCTGTGAATCGCAGCCTAGCCTTTCTAGCTTTTTCAGTAAGGCAGACCATCTTATTCTCTGAGACTCATTTTTTTTTCTGACCTGTGAAATGGGAATGATATTATTACGTGCCTCACAGGTTTGTTGTAAGGATTGTGTAAAGTAAGGCACATGGGACCTCAGACGAGTGCCTCACAGAGAATAAGTACGCATTCCACTAGGCTATGATGGCTTGTATTGTTATTATTAGCACAAGATGCTTCTTTAAAACATCTTGCATATTGCGGTTGCCTGCCTATGTACTTATCTTCCCAAACTTGGAGCTCCATGGTCACATCTCTATACTGACCACCGAGCAATTACCCAGCACATAGAGGGGCTCTGTAAAAAGGTATGGAGTGAACGATAGGAGATTTGTGGTCTGGACACACCCCCATAAGCTTTGAGTCTCTCTCTGAGTCAGCTTCTCAGGGACCCTACACATAGACTGTCCTCCGTGGTCTCATCTCCAGGTTCTTTCTGATAAAGAGATTGAACTGATACTCGAGCTAGCCAAACTATCATCACTGGGTTGTCCCTCTTGCTACCCTCGCACAATTGTCTTGTCTAAGTTTTTCTCATGCTAGTCGTTCTATCTAGAATACGGTTCTTTCTGTTCTTTTCAGATCTAAATTCCATCTGGCAGAGGCCTCTCCCTTCTTCTGCACCAGACTTGGGCTGTTGTCGTCCCATTCCTGCCGAGGGCCTTGGGATGGTTTCATGAATGACGATAGAGCTCTTCTCTTGAACTTTTGTGTTTTTCTTGTCTTATAACTAAATTATAAGAAACCCACACTTGACAGAATAATTTAAAATGGCTTAGGAGGCCCCATGCAGTGTCTCACATTTGGAGGAAGTTAGGGTTTCATTCATGTGGGTTTGAATGACAAGGACAACAGGTTGCTGGCTGGTTATTCAGATCTGCATGAATTACATTGTCTTCCTCAATGGCAATTTATTTAGGTGGACAGGAAAGTAAAAAAGGGTTTGGTTTGGTTTTTTAAATCAAGCTCCCTTGCAAGATCACTTATTCATTAGGTTGTAAATTATCTTATGTATCTTTTCATGGATGGGATTCAACAATGTTATTTTTTTTTAAAGTAATTACGAGCATCTACTTTGTTGCAGGTAATGAGCCAGGCAGTGGGGATACGTGGGATGAATGAGAACAAGATGGCCGCTATTGGCCTCTGATCTGGAGCTGTAACTCTAACATGTTAGGATGGGTTATGTTATGTTGTAGTAATAGACAAACCCCAGAAACTCAGTTCCATAACACAAGAAAGGTTTATTTCTCACTCAAGGAAGTCTTATATCAGGTTGGACAATTTCCAGGCCAGCTGCTGTCCATGAAGTGACTCATTGGTCCAGGTTCCTTCCATCTGATGGAAGTAGTCAAAGGGCCCCACCCACATAAAGGGGATTAGAAACTACCATCCTCCCATGTGTTCAGGAAAAAGAGGAGAGACCTAGTGCTCACGTAGTGTGAATGCTTGGTGTCTATCACTTCTACTCTGCTGTTTAATTTTCCTGATGCCTTTTAAAGCTTGCTTTTTTTTTCCAAAATAAAGCATAAGGTCTAGTGATAGAGCTATACATTTATTTTCTTTGATCAAAAAAAAAAAAGGAGATATGATATACCTATACAGTGGACTATTACTCAGCTATCAAAAAGAATGGAATCTTGCCATTTGCAATGACATCCATGCAATAGTTACATTTTGCTAAGTGAAATACGTCAGCCAGAAACAAATACCATATGATTTCACTCATACGTGGGATTTAAGAAACAAAACACATGAACACAGGGGAAGGGAAGGAAAAATAAAATAGAGAGGTAAACCATAAGAGACACCAAACCATAGGAAACAGGGTTGCTGGGGAGTGGTGGGTGGGAGAATGGGGAAAGTGGGTGATGGGCATTAAGGAGGGCATGGGATGTCATGAGCAGGGGGTGTTATATGGAACTGATGAATCAGTAAATTGTACCCCTGAAGCTAATAATACACTATATATTAACTGAATTTAAATAAAGAATTTTTTAGGGGCGTCTGGGTGGCTCAGTGGGTTAAACCTCTGCCTTCAGCTCAGGTCATGGTCTCAGGGTCCAGGGATCCAGCCCTGCATCAGGCTCTCTGCTCGGCAGGGAGCCTGCTTCTCCCTCTCTCTCTGCTTGCCTGTCTGCCTCCTTGTGGTCTCTCTCTCTGTCAAATAAATGAATAACATTTAAAAAAAAGAATTTTTTTTTTAAAAAAAGGAAAGAAGGAAATACCGCATAAATGCATTGTGATGAGTACTATGAAGGAAAATTTTATGATGACATCAAAGCATATATCAGAGAATGTCAAGTTAGAATAGGGGAGGACTTTTTTATCTGTTTTGTTCAGTAGTGCCTCTCAAGTACTTAGAAAGTACTCAAAATATTTGTGAAGAAATGTAAAAATGAGTGTTCTAAGTGCTTGTTAAATAAATAATTGAGTCAATGGTGTGTTCTTGAAAATCTCACCTTTTGTTTTAAAAAAAAAAAAGGATGTCGGTGATCGACCCGATAGCCATTCCCTAGTTTCTTCCTAGCTGAGCGTATCAGTCAGGGTTCTAACAGAGGGAGCAGAATCTGTAGACTATATATATTCTACATATATGTGTTATGTTATATAATGTTCATAAATGTCATATAATACGTGTAATATATAGTCAGCCCTTAAACAACAGGGGTTTGAACCACATGGGTCCACTTATACACAGATTTTTTTGATAAATTCAACACAGGACTGTAAATGTATTTTTTCTTCCTTATGATTTTCTTAGTAACATTTTCTTTCCTCTATAGCTTACTTTGTTGTGAGAAGATAGTGTATAATACATATGACAAACAGTGTGCACTAATGTACTGTGTATTTTGTACATAATGCTTCTGGTCCACAGTCGGCTATCAGTAGCTGAGTTTTGGGGGCGAGGTGAAAATTTGTAAGTGGATTTTTGGCTGTGTGGGGGTTGGTGTTCCTAAGTTCCACATTCTTAAAGGGTGAACTGTGTATGTGATATAATATATAATAAATGCACATATACATAGTGTATATTAAATAAATTCATTAGGTGGTTTTATTAGAGAGAGAAATAGGGAGAGTGCAAGGGACGGTGCTTAAGGAGTTGGCTCATGAGATTATAGGGACTGGCAGGTCTAAATCTCTGGGACAGACCAGTCTACTCTGGCAGGAGCCGATGACGGAGTCTAGAGGCAGAATCCCTTCTTTCTCAGGCAAATCTCAAGAACCACCTTCTTACTCGGAAGGCCTTTCAACTGATTGGATGAGGTCCACCTAGATTATCAAGGATCGTCCCCTTCCTTAAAGCAGCTGATTGTACCTTTAGCCCCATCTACAGAACACCTTCACAGCACACCTAGATTTGTGTCTATTAGCCATGTTGACATGAAAACTAATCAGCATGCCAGCAGAATTTTGATTTGCATGACCGTCAGGAAGTGAGTCATGCATATCGGTTCCAGCACGGGCACGTGGAGAGAAGTTCAGAGTGGAATTTCTAGGTAACCGTTCCTTGCTCATAAGGGGGAGGGGGTCCTCAAAGAAAGAGTTGTCCCCTTTTATGCCTCGATGAGCTGGCCTCTTCATGAGCTGGGAGTCATCTTGGGGCCATGAGGAAGGCGGACCAAGGCAGGCTAACTTGCTGAGAAATGTCGGCAGAGGTAAATAGGACCTGGGCATTTGATAATACCCTTGAACTGCTGAATCTACCAGCCCTGCGGGTTTCCTTTCCCAGTTCCCCTTTGTGAGCTAATAAATATCCTTTTGGGCGGTTCTTATTTGTAGCAGAGGGAACCCTCACTGATACGAGGGCCCACACAGCATGTGGCTGACCGTCTACTAAGAAGTGGTCACGATCGGATGGATTCCACCATCTACAACACTTAGAGATCATGTAAGTACACACACGTGCGCATGTCATCAGCTGTCAAGGGTCAGATCTCAGAATTTAACGCCTTTGCTTTCACAAGAGAGGGCTTATTAACCAGGGGCCGCTCCTGTCCTTGAACTCCGTTTCCTATCAGTGTTCTGATTCATAGTTCGTGAAGAAGCAGCAGCTAATGAATAATCTTGCCCAATCTTTATATGCCAACAATGTAAAGTAAAACCAATACAGGAGCTATGTTCCAGGCCCGACTCTCTAATTTGTTGGCTGAATGCTCTGATAAACAGTCTTCACCTTGCAAGAACTCAGTTTATGCCTCCATCCAATGACCTGACCGATTTGGCCTCTATCAGTGAATTCCAAACTCTTCTTAGGTTGAACCTGTTTTTCTTACAAAATCTTCCCTCTAACCCCAGCGCAGCACAGCAAATAGAATCCAAGTTGCTCCAACATACGAGGACACTCTCTCCACATGGAACCTTGGTCCTCCACAGGTTTCTCTTTGAAAACCTAAGGCTTCACCCAACGATATTATTTTAAATCTATCGGACTCTCCTTATTTTATTCAAAAGTATCTCATGAACACACACTGTATACCAAGCACTATCCTAGACGCTCGTAACGGATCAATAAACAAATATAAACACATTTTGACGGAATGTGAACAGACACAGACACAGAACGGGAACCAATGAATAATGTCAGCTGATGGTAAATGTTAAGAAGAGAAAGGAAAACAAAGGAGTGGAATGGGCTGAAATGGGCATGATGATTGCTACTTATAAAGGGTAATTGGAGA
The DNA here is from genome assembly GCF_010015895.1 of Lontra canadensis. NCBI lineage: Eukaryota > Metazoa > Chordata > Mammalia > Carnivora > Mustelidae > Lontra > Lontra canadensis. The sequence goes on from NW_022631052.1 coordinate 4,627,816, forward strand.
GGCCTCCATTTTCTGGATATGGGAAACTTACAAAGAAAGCCATGGCACCACCCATGAGCATATGTGGCAAGAGAGGTCTAGAATCCTCTTGCAGGAGAGATAGGGTCTTGTCTCAACTAACCTGGGACTCAGGAGTGTCTGGGCATGTCTGATAAAGTGATAGGGCTCAAGCCCACAGGAAGGATTCTGTATAGCTTGGTGTGCATAGGAGAAAAGGAACTTTGATGAGGAAATATTTCGTGTCAGGGAAACGTTGCAAGACCGTCAAAGATGGCGGAGAGTCTGTTTCTCAGACTGTAAGGCTGTCAAAGATGGCGGAGAGCCTGTTTCTCAGAACAGCTCCTTGGAACTGTGGGAACAGCTGTGGGAACTGATATGAAGATTTTGTGATCTGTGAGGCACAATGTGATTTATGCCCTAGGTGACAAGATGTGGCCCTAGGTAGGCATAGGTGAAGGGTATTCTTATTGTTTCTGGAGCTCAACCTGGAGCTGGCTTGGTGGAGATAGCAAGGAGCAAAGGGCCCCGTTGACACTTGCCAATCATTAGCTTTGGAAACACCAGGGAGCTAACTCTTTGTATTTGCATCACTGTTGTTTCTCAATTGATTTGGGTTAAGTTATGCTGCACTGAGAAAAGCCCCAACCCCAGGGCTTTACAACAACAAAGATTTATTTCTTATTCACATTACATGTTCATTGCATGTTGGCTGTGTGTCTTCCTTATGTGGGGACTGAAGGTTGTAAAATAAATAATATCCTGGGCCTTCATGGACTAATGGTTGAGAGGGAGAAAAAGAACATTGTGAAATCAGTCAAAGGCTCTTCAAGGGTCTCAGAGCTATGCCACTTCTGTCGATATACCATTGGCCAAGCCTGAGGCTGACATCAGCAGGACAGCAAGGTGTAATTCTCCCAGAGAGTGGGATCTGAAATGAAGGACAGCCAATAGTATGAGTAATAATTCAGTGCCAGTATTAATAAGGAAGCTTAGCTCTCGAAGAACTCAAGAAGACCTTTGTAAATAGATGCAAGACATTCCTAGAGGCTCCCAGGAGTAATAAGACCAGTTAACTGAAGATCTGATGTCATGCAAACAGTGACTTCACCTACTGCAATCAGGCATATCTCTCCAAATAGGATAAACTCCATCCTGCATTGCAGCATCTTGGGGAAACTCAGGCCACAGAATGTTATGCGATGATCTTTCAGGGAATGCTACCCTTGAATGTAGCAAAACTGGGAAGACTTCACTGCTGAGAACCAATAAACTTTCAACGTGACTCTGAAATCCTGGTATGAGAGCATCTTAGCCAAGAGGTCAGTGACCTAACTAGAATGCTCTGGTAGCCAGAATGTTATTATTTGGCTAAATATGTAGATGATTGAACTATATTGAGTAGCTGTTCTGGTTACTATGGCTAAAAAACCAACCGCCATCAATTAGAGTGATATCAAATAGCCATTCTGTCATCCTGGAGGTTAGAGATTCAGACAGGGCAATATGGGAATGAGTTGTCTCTGTTCTCGGATGCTGGGGCTTCATCGGAGGATTCAAAGGTTAAGGGTGATTTGAAAACTGGGGACTGGAAGAATCTAGAAGATCTTTATTCACATGCCCAGTGGTTGGTATGGGCTACTGTCAGGGACCTCTGCTACACATTGGCCAGAAACCATGCATAGAGATTCTCCATACAGTCTATCTGGGTGGGGATAGAGTATGGGCTTCCCCACAGCATAGCAGCTCGTTCCAGGAGCCTGGGCTCTCAGCTGGGAAGCCTACATGGGACTCTGCCAGGAAGGTCCATGGGCTTCTTCACAGCATGGCAGCTCGGTTCCAAAAGTGGACATCCCAAGAGGAGCTGGCAAAGCTGTGTTGCCTTTTGTGACCTATTCTCAGAAGCCATACCATACCATTTCACTACTGCCACTACCCTGCCCAGATTCACACAGAGGGACCTCACCACCTCCTTCCAATGGGATGATGGCCAAAGTCATACTGTAGGAGTAACCAATGAGCCTAGGGATGGTGTTGCAGCTATTTTTGGAAAATACAGTCTGCCATAGTCACATGTTGGAAAGACAGAGAGATCCAAGATTACCGTTAATGCTCATCTCTGTTCAGTGAGATATGTTATACTTTATTTATTCTTATTCCCTAAATATGATCCCACACCCAGAAGTTTTCTAGTAATTTGAGAGTTGTTTTTATTTTTTCTGTTGAGATCAGTGGTCTAAAGATCAAAGATCTTTAGGGTGACTTATGGGTGTTTTAAGAAGAGCAGGTATCTTTCTAGAAATGGGGAATCTGCCCAATGGCAAACAGACTGGATGTTCTATTAACTGTCCTGGGCCACTGCCAGCCACACACAGTTTGGAAAACTTGGAGGGATACAGGGAAATAGGCCCATTGTGCTTTAATGGCTTTAAGGAGGGAGACTCACTGCTGTCCCCCGTTTTGGGGACCTTTGCAACTATGAGGACCAGGAATTTTTCCCTAAAGTCTGACATCTGTCTTTCTTGCTTTATTGTCAGCCCACTTAATGCAAGTTTTATCCACTAGTATGAAGGCTGACTGATTACAGAATCATACAGTGTATTCCCTTTAAATCCTCCCCACCTAATGGGCTGGTGTGTACTAGATACTCAGTACTTATTAACTGAAGGAATGAATGCAGAAATGAAGATTAAGGACCTTGATAAATATGGTGGTGCTAGGACTTAGACTCAGTCCTAAGTAAATTTAAAATGTCTGCCCTTCTCAAGAATTCCTTTCTGCATGCTCCAGAATTCATTCCTATATTGTTGAGAAGAGTCCAAGAGACAAAATGGTGGTGTTGTTTTCCAATACCCCTGGCATCATGAGGTTTAAAAAAAAAATGGAGACATCTTTTCCTGGTGTCTTGACAGATTGCAGGACACTGCAGAAAGAGCTTTCCTATGTGATTGGAGAGACTTCCAGGATATACATTGGCCATAGCAAAGCTACAGATACTCAACTCTTCTCTACCTCCCTTAGGATGTGCTGGCCACTTCGGTAAGCTGTTCCAACCATGAGGCAGAACCAGTTACGGCTCACAGACACCCGTGAGCTCATTACATTTCCCAGCCCCCTTAGTCAGGTGGAGCTGGGTCTCTAGTTCTTTCCAGTGGGATGTGCACAGAGGAGCCCCATGCCCCCACCATGTTGAAGCTCCAAGGAGCAGGTGTGAGCTCTCCATGAGATCTGTTCCCCTACTCTGGGGACCTTGGAGAACTCACGCTGTGGACGATGCAGGGAACAGATGTCAGTGCTGACGTCAGTCTGGGTCCTGGAGTACTGAGTGGAGCAGAGCCCATGGCTCGCTTGCACTGGGCATCCAATACGAATGAGAAATCAACCTTTATCACACCAAGCTGCTGACATTCCAGGAAAATTGACTGCAGGAGCTTAGCCTACCCCATCTGACTAATACATCCTCCAACACTCGCTAGCTCTATCTCTCATGAGGACCTTCGCTCAAGCGGACATCCTTCCTGAAATACTTCCCTCCGCCAGCAATTCAGATCCTACCCATCACCCACAACCCATCTAACCTGTAACACCTTCCCTAGGAGCTCCAGCCAACAAGGATGACTTCCTGTCATTCACTCATTTCACAAATCATTCTCAACTATTTATTATGTGTTGAGTGGATTCAATGACAATTAATACACTTAAGTGCTAAGATGGACAAAGTAGGAGTTTCTTGGCTTCGGTTCCTCTTTTGGACCTTACATTCTGATTGTCTTCTTTCTTTCTTTCTTTCTTTCTTTCTTTCTTTCTTTCTTTCTTTCTTTCTTTCTTTCTTTTTTTTTTCTTTCCCTCAACACGCATATAGCATCTCCTGTTATTATGTTTTTACCCAGTTTTGGGAGACTCGAGAGGAAACCCTTGTGCTTCAATAACCTTTCTTTCCCTTCCCTTGCTCCTCTTTTCCCTTCCTCTCTGTGAATTTGTTGCCTTGGGCTGTCAAATAAACACATTGCTGAGAAGGTCACCCCAACCTGTAGAAACTTCCTCCCTGTTGAGAAGCTGGTTCATTCATCACTGGACATAATCATCGTGGAATGTGAGCACGTACTTTGTTCTGGGCTCCAACTCCCACGATGCTTGGACCCAGACTTAGTCAGCTGCTTGATTTTCAGAAGTGAGGCTGACCCTGTAGGGCAGAGGAAAAAGCTTGTTTTGACATAGTCACCCCCATGTGGAGGTTGCACATATGCTGATATATCCAGGATCGAGGTGTGAGGTTTGCTGCAGGGAGCTTTGCTGTAGGTTTAGCAAACACAACCTTTGCTTGCTTTGATGTTCTGCTCTAGGTGTAAGAGGTCTCGAAAGATCTGAGAGGCAAAGCGTGGAGCCCCAGAGCTCCGACAGGAGAAATGACTTACCTAAGAAAAGGCAGCAAGCAAAGCTGGGATTCTTGGCTTTTAGGGCATTGTTCTTTCGAATCACACTCTGGCTACACTTTGCAGGACAAATAGTTACTCCAGATTCCTTTATGAGGAAAGATATTCTACATAATAGTAACAACGAATAACAATAATATTTCCCTTCTTAGTGACATCCGCCTAGCGGCATCTGTTCTATGCCAGGCTTAGGCAGAGTAGACCACACATACACTAAACCCAAGGGCTGGTATCGTCTCATGAGTAAAGTGTTATTATGATCCCCACCAAACAGATGAAGAAACCGAGGCTGAGAAAGGTAGAGTGGCTGTCTTAAGATAATTTAGCTAGAAAGTGGAAGACATGGGATTCCAACCAAGATCTGGGAGACTCTTTTTTTATTTTATTTTATTTTATTTTTTCAATGTTCCAAGATTCATTTTTTATGCACCACACCCAGTGCCCCATGCAATACTTGCCTCCTTAATACCCACCACCAGGCTCACCCATCCCCCCCACCTCCTTTCCCTCCAAAACCCTCAGTTTGTTTCTCAGAGTCCACAGTTTCTCATGGTTAGTCTCCCCCTCCGATTTCCCCCAATTTACTTTTCCTTTTCTTGCCCTAATGTCCTGGGAGATTCTTTTTTTTTTTTTTAAGATTTTATTTATTTGAGAGAGAGAGAGAGAGAGATCATAAGTAGGCAGAAAGGCAGGCAGAGAGAGGGAGGGGAGGAAGCAGGCTCACTGCAGAGCAGAGAGTCCGACGTGGGGCTCGATCCCAGGACCCTGGGATCATGACCTGAGCTGAAGGCAGAGGCTTTAACCCACTGAGCCACCCAGGCGCCCCAGGTCTGGGAGACTCTTAAACTGACCTCCTCAACTACTAACCTAGTGACTCTGGGCGTTTCTGACTCATGTTTGCTTATCATCCATGTGAAGCTTTTTGATCTTCTTGCCTGAGCCCAGGGTAACCCATGGATAGGACTCTGCTTCCTCAACTCTGAGGAGAAACAGGACCAAATTTACCATCCCAATGGGAGTCGTGGTGACCTAGGGCAGAAGTCAAGTGGGCATTCAAGAAATGTTTGCTGTTGAAAGAGTTCAGCTGAGCCCTGCTTGGAAAGTTCTTTCCAGTACTCTGCTTAACCGTAACTGTTGAATTTTCCCAGCCCAAACTGCTTTTTGAATAAGAAGAAATAGGGGAAAGCATTCCTTGCAGGAAAGAATGAAAGTCTGGTCAGGAACCAGTTTAATGAAAAAAAGCCATTACCTAGTTAGTTACTGTCTCATGTGTACCAAGTGCTGTGTCAAATGCTAGGGCTAGTCTAGGGAACTAACCCCCCACTTACCTCTTCAATTTCTTCTACTGCTGGAATAACCACTTCCTTCATCTCCAGCCACTCTGGTTGCCTTGATTTTCCCTAAACATGCCAAGGTCATTTCTGCCTCAGGGCCTTTGCACACATCTGGTATGATTTGCCCTGAGACCCTTACATGAGAACAACTTCCTGTGTTCAGATCTCAATGTATCCTCCTCAGAGGGGCCTTCCTTGGCACCCAACTCAATTTCCCTTCCTCCTTCCATCACCCTGTATTATATCTCACTCTTGTCTTTATTCCAGAGGCCTTTCTGCTATCTGAAATCATCTAGTTCACTTTTTTCTTCTTCACTGTTTGTTTTCCTTGACGAAAATGTAAGTTGCCTGACAGTAGGACCTTCTTTGTCTCATTCATCCCTTGCTGTGGCCCCAGAATCAGAAATGACATACCTAGACTATAAGTAAGTCCCCAAAAAATCATAATAAGGTGAGTGAATGCAAGATGGTATATCCAAGTGAGTGACTAAAAGAAGGGGATAGGGGTCAAATCCTGGCTCTTAACAGTGGCTAGCTGTGAAGATTTTAGCCTCATTTCCCATAACTTTAAAATTGGCATAACGGTATTTATAACCACTAAAGGGATTGAGTGAGGTGATGTAGGCAAACATTACTGGGCATGTAGTGGGCACTTGGTAATGGGAAAACCATCACTACTGTTGTCCACCCCATCATCGTCATCATCATTGTCATCTTGTGTCACCATCACTCTTGAGTTAGGGAGAGAGAATCAGAGAAGATAAAGTTAGTGGCAGGGAGCCTATTACAATGCTGTTGTAATGATCTGCTGAGTACCTTCCATTATGGAGTCCCTTCCACCTGCCAGGCGCTGGGCTAAGTGCTGGGTGTGCAATATCTCCAGTGACATTACTCGGAGATGTATGTGCACATCAGACAAAAGTGAAAGCAAGCAGAATTCAAAATCGTTTCCCCCACTCCAACCCAAACCCTGTTTTTGTTGCTATCTTGAGCCTTATTCTGCTACTCCTACATTGCAGGGCATTTGTTCAAACTAGAGAAGATTCTACACCATGGGAATTTGGAGGATGGATCACTGTGAGTTTCATGACCTGTGTACCCAAGGAAGAGTGCCAGACAGCTTCCTTCTATGGGATTCTAGTTTCCTTACCTTTAATACTGGGGTTGGTAGAGGGAAAAAAAAAAAAAAAAAACCTCTTATGTGTATTTTGATACCCCTGAGGCCAGGCAAAGTCAGGTGCACTAGCATCGACACACGAATGTGTGGCCCGTAATTTTTCCGCACGGGACCAGGTTCTCTTTGTCCAAAGTGCAAGTGCTTTGGGGAAGCACCTCAGCTGATGACCCAGCTTCAGGAGGAACTTACTGTTCCTACAGTGTTGTGTAAAAACCTTCTCAGACCCAGCCACAATTTCACATGTTCCTCCCAACGGCTTCTGAGAGGCAGATAAATGTTTTCATCAGGCATAATCTGAGAGAGAAATTAGTCATTACCCAGTGGGGATGACTGAGCTTCGGTCTGTGGAGAAACCTCACACATGAGTCCTATGAAGCCTCCTTGTCTTATGGTTCTAGGGAAGATTTTACTGATAATTTGGAACTGTCCTCTGAATCACTTGGAGGTCATCCCCAGTTTGTTCTTCCATATTTTTGTGAAGCTTTTATAGGATGAAGATTCAACCCATTTAAAAATGAAAACAAACTTGAGTTTAGTTTATTATTTGGAAGTGTTAACCCCTCATGATATTCTTTTGAAGACAGCTTAGAGTTTGGCTGAAGGCAAGAGAGTAAAAATTAACTCTACAAACTTACTTAGCATGAATATAGTGCTTGCCCAATATGGAGATCTTTAAAATCTCCTCATGTAGGAATGATGGAGAAATTCTTCTTAGAGTTTATCCTTCATCTATTGGCGATGGCTTCCTGAATCTCTGGGTTCAGATGGAACCTTGAGACCCTATCTGGGATCAACAGGAAAGAATAATAGGATGGATTAATGCCATCTACTATGGGTGGGTCAGTCAAGAGTTCTGACCTGTGAGCCAAAGGCGCATTTTCCAAACTACAGTGATGTTAACCCCTTTTCCAGATGGGTAAACTGGGTCCCAAGTACATGTTACTTTCCCCAAGTTATATAACATGCTACTAGTTAACTCCAGGCTGGTGTCTTGCCCACCACAGTTTGAAGATTCAGCTCCCATCACGCATGGGAAGAGCCACCTGATTCCAGAAAAAAAAAAAAAAGACTGTGTACATCGTCCCAGTTTGGGTTCTGTTTTACTGCTTGCTTCCACTGACATCTGACATATTGGTGACCTACACAATGTGGTTCATCTTAAAGCCAAGCCCCCCATTTCATTCTCCTTGCAAATGGCCTCAACATCTCCATTATTTTAATAGGATGCTTGGTATTGGTCTTTCACAAACCATAGGAACTTGTTGAATGTACACTGTTGCATTAAGATTGTTAGGAAACAGGGATGAAGCCTTCACAGGGGATATTCAAGAGACAGGCTTTGCTTACTTGTTAGTTTTTGAGCGATGGACCCTCAACTCCTCCCATCCCCCACCACCCTACCCCAGTGATATCCTCCATGTCCCTGATCTGTTTTCTTCCATGGTCTCTCCTCCCAGACCTGCCGGCACAGCTGACAAATAAATGCTGGGCATCCACAGCATGTGCAGCGGGGAGTGGGGACAGAGGGATTATATTTATTTTTGATGTGCCCTGCAGATATTGACATTCATGCGTTTCCATCTCTCTTCTCAATTCCATGAGTCGACGCTTAACATTATCTCTGGTTATTGCAAGGGAGGAGGCTAGTGAGAGGGGGCGTCTGGGATCCAACCCAGACAAATGGTGGGAAAGCAAATATCTTGAGAGATCAGCACAGGAAATTCTCCCTTCTTTAGGGGACAGATTTGTCCTCCTTTGTTTAATCTCTTGCACAGCTGCACTACTCAGGGCGTAGAGACACAGTCAATGCAAATGGATTCTGATTTGGGAATCATAGTGGCAAATCTAATTTCAGATTACTCCTTTTCCACAGTCTCACCCTGCTGGGGGTTTGAGTCAAAACCCAGAAAGGGGGCATGATCTGAGGCAGAAATCCAATGCCTATTGTTGGAGATGCTCAAGCGATGCCACCACCCGGAGCAGCCACCGTGCACAGACGCCTCCTCTGTGCCATACACTTTGCCCCTTTTACTTGCTTTCATGACCCCCTTGCCCTCTAATCTTCATTGCACAGTTGGGGAAAGTGAGGCTCAAAAATGAGAACGAGTTTTCTCAAAGTGATGCTAGGGAGCCATCAGATGTCTTTTTCTTTATTCGTTCCTTTAGTCTGCCCTTCGGTGTGCCAAGGACACCATATACATAATAAATTAAAGACAACAGATGAAAGTTGATGAGTTAAAGGAAGAGCCACCTGCATAGAAAGTGAGTGATATGATGTTCCAAGTGGAGGGAACAGAGTGTGTGTGTTTGGGTTGCAAGTAATGGAATACAGAAGCTACCTTATGGAAAGAGTAAAGATCTACATCACACCCCAAAGGCAACGATGCAGGTGGGTTTGGGGGAAGGGATAGGAATGAGGAGATAGGAAAACGTGACCTACGTTTTTCCTCTTTTCTGCCCTTTAGTTGAATGGCTCTTTCCCCACAATACAGTGATCAAAGAAGACATCAGCAAACTCTTACATAGAGATTAAGGCACTGAAATAGAGCAACTGTCTCTCTCAACCTCAAGTCCAGACTCCTAGGCAAGAAATTCTGTTGGCTTAGCTGGAGTCAAGTGTTGACCTCTGATCAAACCCCAGAGACGCGGGGTAGATGGACTTGTAGTATGTAATATGGCTTCTCAGCATCCCTCCCTGTGGGGGGATGACTCGGTTGGCCCTAGGTGGGGGACAGATAGCTTGAAAGATGCTGCTCCACCGAGAAATAGTTCCAGAAATCAGACCCAAGTGAGCCTAACTCATAACACTACAGTGGGCCACCAGCTTCTCACCTTGTATCGTTTCAAAGTAGCACAAGACTGGCCAAGGAAGCCCATGGACTTGGTGATTCATGCCTTCCGTGTGGTCAAGGCTACAGTTCCAGGTAGCCCACTGAATGGGGGAGGGGGATTGCTCTCTATCTCTACCATGTTTGGGTTGTCTTCAAATAGTGGAATGGTTAAGAGGACAGGCTCTGAGGTCAGAATATCTGGATTTGAACCCCCACACTACCACAGTGTGACTCTGAGAAAGCTAACCACCCCAGTTACGTGTCTGAGTTTTCTCATCTGTAGAAATGCAGATAATATTAGTTTCTAGCTCAAGTGGTTATTGGGAAGGTCAAATGAATTAATACAATTTTTTAAAAGGTTTTATTTATTTGTTTAAGAGAGAGACAGAGAGCGACAGCACAACTGGGGGGAGGGGCACAGGCGGAGGGAGAAACAGACTCCTCGCTGAGCAGGGAGCCCAATGGGGGGCTTGATCCCAGGACCCTGAGATCATGACCTGAGCCGAAGGCAGATGCTTCCCTAATTGAGTCACCCAGGCATCCCGAATTAACTCATGTTTAAAAGACTTATTGGACAATATTCAATAAAGGTAAGTTATTTTGCTCTACCCAGACCAAACACAAGGAGAGACAATGACTTGAGACCGTCCCACATGAGTGATGGTAAGATGTCAGGGCTTGTGATATTCTAGAAGCTCAGCTGCCATTGTGAAATGATGGGGTCAGGGACGGCAGACCCAGCTCCTTTGGAATCATGTTCCAAATACCACATGGACCATAGGCCCAGATGCTGACCAAATCTGCTACCCCAGCTTGGCTTCATTAGTCCCCCAAGATCACCCAGACAGATCAAAGAAAACTCATCCTTGTCCAAACAGAGATTGCTCAAGAGGCCAGTGACTGTTCCACCAGGGAACAGAATTCCAATTTGCTGGTTAGCTCTGGAGAGGGAGGAGATGGGACTGTGTTCTTTCCTTCCACATGGATTGAAGACTGGCAGTGTGTCAAGGGAAGAACTTCCTGAGGTTACAGAAATGGAGATCCAGTCACGGAATTCAAAGAACTTGATGTCCAGTGGAGGAAGAAATGAAAATCCATAGGCAGTTAAATGAGACTATTAATTTGCTTGTTGTTCTGGTAAGAATTTAATGGGATTATTTAAAAAAAGAACAATTATGTAAGATTAAATGAGCTAGAAAATATAGAAAGGCACCAAGAGGATGAAACAGGGGGGAAAGGAGAGTAGAAGGGATAAGATGTAGGCAGGAGGTGAAATGAGTGGCTGGAATCAGGAGGCTAGCTTTGGAACCTCTGCCTCTTCCAAAATCATGAGCTGGGGCAAAGGGGGTCCACCTTTCTGTATCTTGGCTTCCTCATCTGTAAAACGGAGCTGAGGAATATTGCATGGGGATTTTATGATGAGTGCCTGAGAGCAGCGCTATGAAGTACCTTTCACATTATGGGTGCTTAGTAAAGGTGACAGTGAAGTTGCCACCAGAGGCGAATGGTACCGAGCCTGAGACCACAATGCATTGACGTTCACCGCTCCTCCCAGAAGGGTTCCTTCCAGAGGAGGCTGATCACACAGCAAGGAAGAAGCATGCTGCTTTATTATTACACAGCAGGAATTAATAACGGAGCCAGCACTCAAGGACACCGAACACTGAAGTTGTCGGTAGAGCTTGACTGGGACTTTGGATGTAAATGAGCTTCCTGATCCCGTATCCTAATGACAAGTTCCCACCAGACTTGCTTCCTCCTCTTGAATAAGGGAAGAATCAAAACAAGAATTAAAAAAAAAAAAATAGTAGGGGCGCCTGGGTCGCTCAGTGGGTTAAAGCCTCTGCCTTCGGGCTCAGGTCATGATTTCAGGGTCCTGGGATCGAGCCCCGCGTCGGGCTCTCTGCTCAGCAGGAAGCCTGCTTCTCTCTCTCTCTCTACCTGCCTCTCTGCCTCCTTGCGATTTCTGTCTGTCAAATTAAAAAAAAAAAGTAAAAGAAAATAGAAGAGATCGAGCTAAGGCCACCCCATTGAAGCTGACCCTCTTCTTCTTGCTAGGACAGTCTTACCATATGGAGACAAGGAGGTACAAAAGGGGGGACATGCAGGTGGGGTAGCACCAGAATCTAGTAAATATCACCCAATGAAAAGGTCTGGGCATTCGATTATTCAGATGAGAAATTCACATGTAGAGTTAAGGTGAGTGGTACAGAGGAGTTCATGAGGGTAAGGAGCAAGGAGAAGGCATGAAACTCCTGCCCGAGGAGTCCGAGAAAGATACCTAGAACCACAGGGTGGTATCTCTGATACGGCCGGCTTAGCCGGTTTGGAGGCAGCTGCCTCCCTTCCACATGTCTCCTCATCTCCGTTATTCCCATCAGCACCTCCCAGCAGCTCCCTCCTCCCCAAGCATACACCTACACCATTTTCCTCATAGACTTATTCACCAAGAATCAACACTACAGTCTCTCTCACCATGAGGTTTGGCCACCAGTCTTGAGTTTTGGCCAATAGGTTATGAGAACCTTCCCCCGAAGCCCAGAGGTTTGTTTGTCTCCTTTCACCTTCTTGCTGGCTGGAAGGTGAATAAAATAATGGATATCCCAGCAACTAACTTAGATGATGCAAACACAGGCCACCTGCTAGGGAAGGCAAAGGGAAAATCTGGAAGGAGCCTCAGCCTCTCAGGACATTGAGATGCAGAAGATTCGTAATAGCTCTGGGCTCCTTACTTCCAGATTTGTATGTGAAGGAAAAATACATAGTAATTTTACATAATACTTAGTATAAGTAGCTATGAGTTTTGGATTCTGTTACTAACAGCTCAACTTAATTCCAAAGCATACAGAGGCCTAGGAATATTTTTTTCTTTTTACAAATATTAGGATTTAGCATCATTTTTGGAAAAATATAGATAAGGAAGATGTGTTCGTCAAAGTTTTCTGCTTGTTTTGATCTCACACGGAGGAAAGTCTCTGAGCCTCCGTGGGGCGTCAAGCACCTGCCAAATATTACAAAACCTTGGGATGAGTGAAATGCAGACCCCCGATCTTTAAAAAATTGGAGGGATGAGGTAAATGCAAAAGGATTTGTTTCATGTATCACAGAAGGCTTTCGGCTTCAAAGAGGAAATAACATTTGAAATCGACATGAACATGAGGAGAATCCCAGAGAGAAGGAGAGAGAAACTGGGAGGGAGGAAGTAAGGCAGGAAATAGTGCTCCGTGGAGAGTTAACAGGAAGACCCAAGGACATGAACAGAGAACCACTTTTCTCAATTTCAATATTCAATATTTCACATCCTTATTTAATAAAAGTCTTCTTGGTTGCTTAATCCTGTGGATCTTACTGCCAATTCCTGCTATCTGTCTGTGTGACCTCGGGCAGTCACTTCGTATCTCTGAACCTCTCTTTCCAGCCTGCACAACGGGAAAAAGGAAACCACCTGAGGCAGAGCCTGCAATGCATGCTCTCCCTGGCTTCCCGGACACTGGGCCAGACTACATTTCCCAGCTTCCCTTGTAGTAAAACGTATCATGTGACTTAGCCCGAGCCAATGGAATGTGAGCAACTCCAAGATGCTCCATTTCCAGATCCAGGCTCTTAGGATATCAAGTGTCTGTGTCTGTGTTCTCGCTTTCCCTTTCTGCTGGATGGACCCAGGGTGTGGTGAGGGCCCACACCAGGGCAGAGCCATAATCTGGATGGAGAAACAAATGCACATTGTGTGGGACTGCTGAGACAAAGGGATGTATTTGTTATAGCGTCTGGCATGTCCCAACCTCATGCGGTGACCTTGAATGAGGTAACATATTTTAAAACTAACGCCAAGGGTGACACATTGTCACTTCCCAGTAGGTGATAGCTGCTGTTCTTGTAGGTGTTAGATATTCAGACCAACCTAGGCAGAAGGGGATCAGGACCCACTAGTAACAGCTTTCTCGTATGTGGTGTTTTTTTTTCCACTTGACACATTTGGTTTCCATGTAAGTATGTCACCTTCCCCATTCCCCAGGGCTGCAGGTTATGGTCCAACAGGTTGGGCAATGAATGACTCTAGGCAGGGGCCCTGACAGTTTTCAGAGTAATTTGCCACCCCCTGGGCTTGTGCAGTGCACAACTGAAACAACCATTCCCATTGACACAACCTCTGCTCCATGCCTCCAATTAGAGAAAGGCCCCGACCGAGAGAGGTGACGAACATCATTTCATCTTTTTCCTGATCCTCCTCTCCAACTCCAAGAGGGCGGGGTGGGTTGCCTGTTTTATTCATGGCTGTGTTCCCGTGGCTCTGCAGGAAGAATCATTTGCAGTGTTACACCTTGCTGCCGCCCTGGCAATGCTCAGAAGCTTCTATTTCCCAGCCAGCCATTGGCACCAGGCTCCTAAAAAAGCCAAGGGAACTCTTAAAATGTTCTTGTTCATGTAATACGTGGCCATGTCTCGTCCCGTGCCCAATCCCCCTGCCATCTGCGGCCTTGGTCTTAGAGGCTTGAGGTATTAAATCATCACTCAAGGAGGCCGAGGACAGCCTGTTAGGAGAGAACAAGTGCACAGCGCTGACGGACCTTCTGCCCAGGGAGAATTGCAGCCTGGCTGTGTGACAGGAAATCTTGTGTCCCTGCAGCCCGGGAGGATAGCGCCTGGCATGGAGAGTGTGGTCCAAGGCTCTGGCAAATTCCATTCTGTCATGTGCTTCTCCTGCCATCACTGCCACACGGCAGCCCCAAAACACTGATAACTGAGTGAAGTGTCTCTCTGTCTAGGGGCAGAGAGTCCTTTCCCTTCTACAAGCTAGGAGCCCAGTGATACCCACAGCTCTGTGCAAAAAAAAAACAAAACAACAAAAAAAAAGTTGCAAGTGAAAATTCTACCCACCCACAGGAAAATGGAAACCTGACTTTGAGCGAGCACCTGTGCTCTAGCCCAGGCACTACACATGCGCTATCTCCTCCACGCCTCTGAATCAGACAGATTTAGCCCCATTTTAGCTTCACAGGAGGATACTGCTAGCTAACGAGAACTGATTACATGCTAGGCTGCTCCGTTTCAAATGCTTTTCTGGGCTGACTTACCAGTTCTCACAACAATGCAAAGTCGGAGGTCTTGCCGCTGTGCCCATTGTACAGATGGAGAAACAGAGGGGGCGGTGATCCAGCCAGGATTCAAAGTCGGTGGGTAGGAGCCAGAGCGCATGAACTGAATCCAATCCTGAGCCTGGGGCTTGAATCAGCCCCGACTGGCCCCTTTCGAGGCCCAGTGCCTGGAGCACAGTTGAATAGTTTTCACAAACTCAAAACTTTCCAGAGATCTGGCCTGAAAATGAGTGACATGGGGCTAAGATAATGGAAACTTTCTATTGTCTCTGGGGTGGGGGCACTGGTCAGCATTCTTTCAGTTTCTTTCAGTTGTTCTTTATCAGTAAAAGACGTGGATACCAGAAATATCTTATTCTCTTCTTAATTTGGCTCTGAGTGAACCAGGAAAACAACGCCAATGACACAGAGGCAGAATCCGAATCTGGGGGGCAGCTTCCCTCCCATACAGTGTGCCTTGGAGAGAAACGTGGCGTCTCCCCCACTGTGTTTAGCATCGCCCATGACCCGTGGTTCTCAAGGTCATAGGCAAAAATGTTAGACACTGTCTTTTCATTTCTCAGGTTTTTGCTTCTTGCATTGAAAAACAACAACCCCAAAAGGTTAAGAAGATGATAAATAACAGAGAGATGCAAAGCTTTTCCAAACGTGAGCCTCCTCTTCCAGCAAATGGCGTTCGAAGGCAGATGGGGCGGCTTGCGGGTCTGGCTGTGATTTCGGGTCCTGGCTAGTATTCCGCAACTGGAATTAAGGAAGCAGACAACACGACCGAGATTTATGGATTCCATTGCTTTTTATGCTGTTGATTCCTCGCATGTGTTCCCTCGGCCTCTCCCGACAGGGAGCACCACATCACAGGGTTTGTGGGAGTTGAAGGAAACTCTCGCTGACTTCCTGAAAACGGTCCCGGTGGGACACACCCTCGGGGAGAGGCTGTCTCCGGGTGACCCCTCCAGTGCCCTTGGCCGTGGACTCCCAAGTGAGGAGGAGATCCAGGCATGGACTCTCAGAAGGGTGCACCGGGTAGCATATATCTGGCACTTTTCAGCAACGGTTTTCTAAGTAATAATCATACAAATATTGATCCAGAAGAGTGGCTCCCACACGTAGTGTGGCTTCTTTGAAACCCACATTCCTGGCCCTAATCCTGAATCTCAGTTAAGGGGTATTTAGCAGAATCCAGTCATCTGTGCCTTTAACCATCTCTCCGAATAATTCCCATTCTGCCACTCAAGTAACTAATCGTGACCTTCAAAAGTCATGGATCTGACAATCACAATGGTACTGTTCATTGGCGTTTCGTGAAGTTTCCTGAAATAATAATGCAAGGTTTCTTTGACAGTGAATCCCCTAACGGGGCAGCGTCGTTGCAAGCAAATAGAAGCATGCTTTCATCTAAAATTGTCATTTGGTGAGCATTAACTATGCGCCAGGTGCGCCACAAAGAACCTCAGATGTGCTACTTCATTTAATCCTTTAACAGATGTATGAAGAGAGTGTTGCAAATGCTCTCGTTTCACAAATGAAGTCACTGTGGCTCACGGGAAACCAAGGCTGCCCGAGATCACACACACACAGCCAGTGGGTGACAGAGCCGGGATTTGGGTCAGGCTAATTTGGTGTCACTTGATCCCTTCTTTGATAGGAACGGAGCAGGAATTACTATTTTCCTAAAAAGGGAACTGAGACTAAAAAAAGGGTTAGGAGGTCTCGAGTAGTTTCCTGTGGCCGCTGGAACAACTCACCACCAACTTGATGGCTTCAAGCAACAGAAATTTGTTTGCTCGCAGTTTTTGGAGGCCAGAAGTCTGAGATCAGTATCACTGGGCCAAAACGGATGAGTCGGAAGGGTCACACATCCTCGGGAGGCTCTAGGGGAGAATCTGTTCCTTGCCTCTACCTGAGTCTGAGGGTTCTGGGCATTGCATGGCTTGTGACAGCATCCCTTCAATCTGTACTTCTGACTTGCGTGGTCTCCTCCTCCGTCTGTCTCAAACCACCTCTGCGCATCTTTTATTGGGTTCTTGTCATTGGATTTAAGGCCCACCCAGATAATCCAAGATGATCTTATTGGAAGATCCTGACTCAATCACATCTGCGAAGATCTTTTACCAATTGTGTCACATTTTCAGATTCTGGATGAACATTTTTTTTTTTTTTTGGTGGGGTGGGGGGTGGGAGCAGACCATCACTTGACCTATGACAATGCCCCATAGCCAGGGAGTGGTAGAACGATACTTAACCCCCATCTTGGCCCAGCCGAGGAGGTATTGCCCAGGATTCTGTCAATTTTACAGGACAGAAACAAAGCTCTGTTTAAGCTTCAGTTGTGGGATAGGACAAGGAGAAGGGAGGAAGTAGGGGATGTCTTGTCCCTGTAACTGAAAAGGCCAAAGATAGACACTCCCCGTTTCAAGCATGGCTCACACTTTGTGGTCAGGGCTTAACCCATCCCTTGGACAGGCTCTCTCCACCCACTAGGCAAGATAACTTCTGACAGTCAACACCCATATCCTTCCAGCGGAAAGTAGCATTCCTTTCCATTAACTCAAGAGCCGAGAACATTTCTCTTCACAGCCCTGAACTGTCACGGGCCTAGTCTGAATCACAGTATTGCCCCTGCACCAGTCACTATGACCAAGAGATCCTTTATGCAATAGTAATGATAAATACATACTGAATGCATTCTATGTGTCAGAAACTCTTTGAAGCATATGGAAATACATCAGTCAGCAGAAGACAAATTCCTCAACTCACAGAGCTCCCATTCTAGAGGAAAGTATGGACAATTAGCATATAAACAAATGAGAAGCTACAATTCCACTTCAGATCAAGATGAGTGCCATGAAACAAACGAATTGGGACAATGTGCTAAAGGATGGCCAGAGTGGGGTGAGGGCTCCTTTAGCCAGTATGATCAGTTAAGGCCTCTCTGAAGAGGTGCTATAGGAGCTAGAATTCAAATGATGAGAGGGAAGCAACCACATGAAGAGTTGTGGAGGATGCTTCTAAGCTGGCATAGCAGGTGCAAAGTCACTGGGGTAGGAATGAGCTTAGAGGAACAGAGAGATGGGCAGCATAGCCAGGCCATAGCACATGAGCAGGAAAGAGTATGTGATAATAGCAGGTAAGCGGTGAAGCCAGGATCTCAACCCCAAGAGTTGGATTTCAAACTCCTCTGCTTTTACCTCTTCTCTATCCATGCATGCTGAGGGGAGGAGCAGCTGGTCACCAAGGACAGTTTTCCTGTACATTGAGTCACTCCTCTCACGGCATGGCTACAAGATTTTCTTTGAGCAACTGTGATACTTAAAATACCACATCAGGGGCGCCCAGGTGGTTCAATGGTTTGAGTGTCCGACTCTTGATTTCAGCTCCAGTCATGACCTTGCAGTAGTGGGATGGAGCCCTGTGTTGGTGCTACACTCAGGGGGGAGTCTGCTTGAGATCTTCCCTCTCCCTTTGCCCCTTCTCCCACTCACGTGCACTCTTTCTCTCTCTCAAGTAAATAAATAAATCTTTCAAAATAAAATAAAACACCACATCATCTCCCTGGTGGGTGCCTTCTGCTCCTCTGAGAAAATAGAGTTCAGGTGAGGAATGAAGTTGAGGGGCAACTGACCCTGTAAGGTCCCACTGGATATTCTTTTCGAACTCAAACTTAGTCCAAGCAAAAAGTTTTGGCAAAGTTTGCTTGTCTGGGAGTGGGGAAGTTGATGAACAATGTTTCCCCTTTCCTTTTTCACTTTCATACTCCTCTGGGCTGGTAGTTCTTGGCCAAGGTCAGAGGTACTAAAATACCACAAGAAAGAAGACCTTTGAAGTGCTCATCTGTTCATCCAAGGGGGAGCTGGTGTTGCCCAAAGGCTCACCCAGGAATGTGACCTTCTGGGGCTTTAGCTGGAGTGCCCAGGAGGCCCCCAGAGACACGTGGAAGCTTTGGAGTTGGTTTGGAAAAACATCTAAACTTCTGGTGGGGATCTGAGCCGAGACTACAGCCCTCTGGGAGCCTTCGTTTGTTCTTAGTCAACCAAAGGAAGCTGCCTGTTCAAGTTCTGAGCTAGCTGGACCACTGCCTTCAGTCTGGGGACTCTCAGAGAGCAGATGCCGAAATGCTCTTTCAGAACCTACCCTGGAATCTCTTATTTCCCAGTTTAGTGATTTAGACAAATCTATTTGACCATGAGAATGACTGATCTGGAATGGGGTTGTTTCATGGATAGGTGCCACAAGACATCTGTCCTTCCAACTGTGGTTCAATGGCCAGAAGCATGCATGTCACCTGGGAGGAGGTTGCAAACGCAGACTCTCAGGTCTTGCCCCAGGTCTATTGACTCTGAATCTGCAGTTTAACAAGATCTCAATTACTGGTGTGCACGTTCACGTTGAAGAAGAACAATGCTAGATAGTTTTGTCATATATGTACAGCACTACCATTCCTCCCTGCTGTGTCAACAGCACGCATCCATAATCCATCATGGGCTTGTTTTCTTCTGAATTCAGGATTTTCCCAAGTCGTGGTTCCAGGCAGCATGGGCCAAGCAGCGGTGAGCTTAAATCTACCTTCTACATTAATGTCAACCCTCGAAGAGACCTCTGTGGCACTTTTATTGTCACCCATATTTTCCCAGTGCCCAGCATAGCGTCGGAAGCATCACAGGCGCCTGATACATGTTTGTGTAATCGATGTATCTTCCCCTTGGCTGCCCCCCTGCCCCCACACTGTGTCATTCACTCTCCTTCAGCCCACATCCCCAGAACACTCCAGCTTCTCTTCTAGGTGTTGAGTTTTGTCGTTGGCCGTTACACCTAGGGAAACTGAAATGAGTTTGTAGAGATGTTAGGACCCCGTGGAGACACATGGGAAGCTGGCTGGCTGGCACGTGGATCTCAAACCACAAAAACTTCCTCCAGGACGCGGTCCCTAGTGACCCAGCTCTGAAAGATGGAGCCATGGGAACCAGCCTGCCTGCAATGGTGGGGAGCGGGGAGCGGGCAGGGAAGGAAGGAACAGGCAGGATAAATGGTCAGACCAACAGGGCTCCAAAGACAGAGCAATAATGATTATAAATAGCATCCTTTTGACGGCCGTTTGATGTACTGTCCAAGGCCAGGTGGAAAATCTTTCCTCCCCTGCCTTTCCCCCACTAATCGCCTTCCCCTCATTTTTCAATAAAGATTCTGAGTCCGGTCGGTCGCCTGTCTGGAGCATTTGTTTCCCATTAGAATACCTTTTGCGATTTCAGTGTGTTATGCTACATAATTGCTTTAATAACAAACTGAGGAAAGACTTTTGAACATTTTAGGAAGTAGGGTTTTTTTTTCTTCTTCTTCTTCAATGAAAAATCTAACAGACACGGACAGAGGACTTAGGAAAAGTCAGAGGGAGGAGAAAGGATGCTGGGGGAGGGGATGAAGTGCCCGGATTTCTGGGCCAGCAGCCACAGGTGGAGACCAGCAACCAGGGGCCTTCTCCCACGGCATGGAAACCGGTCAGGGACCGGGACGCTGGTGAGCAGAGAGAGGAGGCTTAAAGATTTGTCAGGCTTGCAGTGGGTGAGCATGGGGCATCCTTCCTGCAGTTAATAGGGAGAGAACTCCAGACACGTGCATCAGCTTGGGTATACAGATAAACAGAGCAGGCATCTGGAAGCCCATGTCCCTGCAGAGTTGACTCCTTGTACCCAAGAAGACTCAAAATGTCCTGTGCATAGTTCATTTAAAAAAAAAAAATGCTCAGTGGGGATGCATGGGTGGCTCTGCCTGGTTAAGCATCTGCCTTCGGCTCAGGTCCTGGGATGGAGTCCCGCACGGGGCTCCTTGCTCAGCAGGGAGCTGGTTGTTCCCCCTGCCTGTGTTCTCTCGCTCCCTCACGCTACCTTTCTCCAACACATAAATAAATAAAATCTTAAAAAAAAAAAAAGTGCTAACTGGCCTGATCAGGGAAAATAACAATTCTATCCGTTCAGACTAAGAGTGCTACGAACTGCACTTACGGTACTCCGTGTTTTCTAATTGCCCTCACAACACTTTGCCAGATGAACAAATCAATAATGGATAACACTTCCAGAGCGCTCACTGCTCCATGCTTCACACAGTTCTAAACCTTTTACATATATTCATGCACCTAAACTTTGCAATAAGCCTGTCATAGGTCAGTATAACTTTTATTTCCGTCTGGCAGATGGGGAAACCGAGGCTCAGACAGATCAAGGTTGAGAATGCACAAGAAAGCGGGAAAAACCAACATCCAGGTGTTGGCGATCTGACTCCAGGGCTTGCAGAAACAGGTCTCAGTCGTCGTTGCAGAAACGATGCCATTGGGCTACCTCGTATCGGTTCTCTGCTGCCCACATGAAAGCACTAAGCACGACTTTCCTGTGCCCTGTGCTAAGGACAATGTGTGGATCATGGGGTGAGGGCTGGTGGGAGCGGGCTGTTGCAGGTGTCCAGGAAGCATTCATGGTGTTTTGGACCATGCAGTGACGATCAGGCAGGTGACCAGACTCAAAATATGGTAGGACGTGGGGCACCTGGGTGGCTCAGTGGGTTAAAGCCTCTGCCTTCAGCTCAGGTCATGATCCCAGGGTCCTGGGATCGAGCCCCGCATAGGGCTCTCTGCTCAGCGGGGAGCCTGCTTCCCCCACCCCACCCCCTGCCTGCCTCTCTGCCTACTTGTGATCTCCATCTGTCAAATAAATATATAAAAACTTTAAAATGTATATATGGTAGGATGTAAGCATGATAGGGCTTAGTAACTGCTCATATGCTCAGACATGGGGCATGAACGGAGAGTAATGGGCGCACCCAAGAGATAAAACAGCAGTGCTTGACCTCGGGGGAGGAGGTATTTCAGACCAGACCCCTACTCAGGCAGCCCCAGGGAGATGCAGGTGGCAAATGGGTTTCATTTCTTCTGCAAGTTCCAGTAGAATGTAAGCAGCTAGAGGGTAGGGTTTGCTTGTTATCCAGGGCTGTATTGCATGGCCCCTAGAACAGCACCTGGCAAATTCAAGATCCTCAACTGAGAGCTGATGAGTACAAGACAGGGATCACAAGCCATGAATATGCCCCATTTCCACACTTCTTTGGGTCGGAAGCATTGTCCCAACCATTGGGACCACATCTAGTCCTAGAGGGAAAGAGTATGGGGATCTTGGGGAGGTTGTGGAACATACACATTCTAGGGGCCCCCACATCACCACCCCCCTGGAGATTTGGACTCAGTAGGTAGGGGGCAGGGCCCAGGGATCTGAATTCTAACAAGCAGCTAATCTACAGATCACACTTTGAGAAAGTTCATACATACTATGTAGACATGTGGCCACTACTCACCTGTGATGGGAAAGTCAAGGTTGAGAAAAAGAAGTTTAAGGTGTTGGGCAAGAATGCCGAGTCCTTGGGATGTCCTGGAGATGAATGTGCCCCATTTCCATGCTTCCTTGGGTCTGAAGTCCTGCTTTCTGTCACCAGTGGGACCTGAAGAAGTCAAGCCACGGGATGTTTTTGTTTTTTGTTTTCCTTCATGATATTGTTCTCCAACGTAAAGGAGCATTTGGGAAGTGTGGTGGGTGGGGGCAGAAAGCAGAGGGGGGCAGGGAGATCAAGAGGAAGAGGGAGCAGCCCTTTCTGACCGGCCACGGTCTGTGAAATATGCATGTGCGTTTGTTCGACTGTCCAATGTCTGGCACTCAGTAGGGTGGCTGACGGCTTTGGAACCAGGTGGGTGTGTGTTCTAGTCTTGGCTCTGTCCCATGTAGGCCGTATGACCTTGGACAGTAGACTGAACCATTCTGAACCTCAGTGTCCACGTCTGTGAAATGGGAGAGTTATAGAACCTATGTCACAGGATTGTTGTAAGGATGGGTTAACCAGAACACAGTTATCAAGTAACTTCAACAGACCAGGCATTGCTCTAAGTTCTGGAGACCTGACTGCCGCCAACCCAAGCACCCATCCTGAGCCTCTCCAGACATATTCTAGTGGGTGGGTGCAAAGTTCTCGGCATGAGCCATCTGCAGGCATCATATTCCCCCATGTCATAGGCAGGGACCGTGGGGCTCAGAAAGGTTACCTCACTTACTCCTGGTCACGCAGCCGGTGAGTCAAAGCTGGGATTTGATTTTGGTCTGCTACGTTCTGAGGCTCCTGGGCTCCAGACTGGGGAGCAGGCAGGGAAACACAGCTCCACAACTGAGGCAGAGCATAGCACTGGCCAAACAGAGGAAAGAGGAGAGTTGTTCTAGAAAGTCCGCGTGGGGAGAGAAGACAAGCTCAGACTGGCTTGGCCATGGTGTTGGTCTTCTAACAAAGCATCTTGTCTCTCTCTTTCCCTGGGAGACTTGGGGTTAATCAAGAAACCCAAACAGGAATGACCCAAGATTGAACTAGTCTGGCAAGGAATAGGACAAGGAAGAAAGCAGCCAAGAGCTGAATCCATTCCAACAAACAAGGGTATTTCTTGGGCACGTGCCAGAGTGGCACCAAGGCCGAGAGTCTCTAAAGCATAGTCTGGAGGAGGAAGGAGAGAAACGGGAAACTTATTTTTGATGTTGGCGCTATCAGAGACGAGAAAGAACCTGCCTATTCTTAGCTGCGTCTGGGGGCTCGGCAAAAGCTCTCTTGCTGAATTTTAATAGACAAGGCGAGCATTTATTAACTCTGGGCCCATTGGAGCCTGGCCGCTCGGCAGATTCCTGGAGATGTTATCTGGAAGGTGCATCACTGTGTATAAATATTTCAGAGGTCGGGACCCAACACAGGGTTTGAACTTTCAAGAGCCTGAATGTGTTTATCAAGGGATGGATATTTAGGCTTCATTTCTGGGTGTTGGGTAATCTGGAAATCACTCTGGATGGCTGCTCGGAGCAAACACTGATTACCTTATGAGGCCTGGGATGGCGTCCAGCGTAGCATCGAAAAAATCTGCTTACACGGTAGGTTCTAGCTGTGCCTCCTTAGGGCATCTTCAAGCAGGAGTCTGCAAACCAAGAAGTTCAGGGAATCTGACAGCTCTGTGAGCATCTCCTAATGAAACGCTTGGAGATCTTAAGGTAAATTTGATTAGGGGAGAAGGGTGAGGCCTGAGGACGTGGATGACAAACTCACACGTGGTGCTGACCCTGTGTGTCTGTGCCCACACTTCCGGCAGCAAGTTTCTAGATTCTTCTGACCTCTGGGTGCCATATTGTTTTTTCTACCACGTGGCTGGAAAGTACACTGCAGCAGTGAGGAATGTGTTTGGCTGCAAGGAACAAAACATCTAGCCTCAGGGCTTGGAGAGGGGGTTTCAAAGTGAATGCATAAAAAAACCCAGGGCCATTCCAACAGCTCACTGCTAGCATCCATGATCCGGGTCTCCTGGTTTTCCTTCTCTGTTCATTTTCATGCTTGTAACCCCATGCAGAACACCTCTCGTACCTTCAAGCTGCCCATCTGCCTTCCAGGTGTGTGGGAGCATCCCAGGAAGCATGAGCAAACAGCAAAGCTATTTCAGAGACCTTCAGCTTTTGTCACGTTAGTCAGTGCTAAGTGACATGGCCGCCCCTCATTTCCCGGAGCCTGAGATGGCACGTGTTTGTAACTGAGCACCCTGCTGCCCTCCAGTTCAGGGGTGGATGTGGGGCGGGCCGCCGGTAGCTGCGGCCACCCTGCTGTTCCAGCTGCTGGGCCTATCTGGAGACACAGAACACCAAGGAGCATGAAGAAAATTAATCTTAATTCTTGAGGACTTAATTTTTACATAGATGATTTCATTTAGTCCAAAAAAATAAAAAAATAAAAAACGTCTTTGGAGTAGAAATTCTTCACATTCTCGGTGACCTTATGTATTTCAATGTCTCAAATATGCTGTGTTGTTCTCCATCCTGGGCTCTTTTCACAGGCTATGCCTACTGCCTAGAATGTTCTCTCTAGACTCCCTTGGCCCAGTGACCGGCTAGTAGGTGATGACTGACTGGCTTTCTAGGGGAGGGGACAAAACAAAAACCAGAACCTGAGCTGTAGCCTTTGCAGGCTTCTGCGGTGGCCACTGTGTCAAGCTACACACATGACGTCACTGAAACACGGGTCCCGGCTCAGATGGTCACTATGGCGCACCCCCACCATACAGCTGTAACATTCACCGACGATCCTAAGAGCATAGAGGTAGTATGATAATGAGGGGATGATGAGGGTTGAGAAGGTGTTCTTTTTATGAATAGAGCACATTTAATTTTCTGTATCTATAGTTTAGTCCCTAGTAATGATGTTGCCTAATGAACAGTTTGCAAAATTCCTGAAAGGAGACCTCTGGCTGCTCACACGGCGTATGGGCCAGCTCCAGGGTACGGGGCTGTGGGCTCACCAATGCCTCCTCTTCTCCCGCCAGATCCCGTTGCAATCACTTTGTAGGGAAGCCCTCCGTAGAGTGCCCGCCATGGGCTCTCACGACATGTAGCTCACCTGTGGTAGGTCCATTAGAATTAGGATTCTGTGTCTGTTTGTATGAGTCTTTGGATCATGGTGACTGTCTCCACTGGGCAAGATTGTGTTTCTTCCTCATCATTACATTTGGGGCACCTGAGTGGCTGGCACACAGAAGATCTATATAAAAATCATTGTCAATGGAAGGAGGGCAAAGGGAGTTAAAAAAAAAAATATATATATATATATGCCTGGGGATGCCTGGGTGGCTCGGTGGGTTAAAGCCTCTGCCTCTGGCTCAGGTCATGATCCCAGGGTCCTGGGATTGAACCCCGCATCAGGCTCTCTGCTTGGGGTGGGAACCTGCTTCCCTTTCTCTCTCTGCCTGCCTCTCTGCCTACTTGTGATCTCTGTCTGTCATATAAATAAATAAAATCTTCAAAAAAAAATATATATATATACACATATATGTATACATGTATACATATATGTGTATGTGTGTGTGTGTGTGTGTGTGTGTATGCCTGATTACTGAATGGGGACATATGTACTCAGGACTATCCAATTCCAGAGTTGTGTGTAAGAGTGTGTGTGTGTGTGTGTGTGTGTGTGTGTAGTCTTAGGATGGCCGTTGGCAGGATAAGCTGACCCATGGTTTGGAAGAAATAGCTCTTGATAATTGAGTAAAGTAACATCATGATAGGGTGACATACGTGTTCTGATTTAATCTTTAATACACCCTTTGGAATTTTCCTCTCAAGTCTAAGAGACTAAAAGTCCTGATTACCTCAAGCAGATGATAAGCAACCCCAGCCTCTTCCCTGGGATCAATTAGTGGACAGGCATATGGCCACGTCCTGGCCAATAAAACATGTGGAAAGTCTTTGGTGTCCATGGGAATACTGTCTTGCTCTTAGAAACGAATACAGAAAGGACAGTAATGAAGCAGTGATATGTCACCGCTTCATTTTAACGACGAACTCTCTGGAGTGGGAAGGATGAAAAAGGTGATTGGAGGTGGATACACAGAAAGTAGTTTAAGTCCTGTTTCTTACGCTGATCAGTAAGTTACATGAACATTAATTTTACTATTCTTTAAACCTAGTAGGTCCATGATGTGTAAGTTACATATAATTAAATAAAAATCATATATATGTATATGGGTATGTCTGTGCTTGTTTATAGGAAAAACTTTAAAACAAAAATATGAAAAAATCCCAACATGGGGAAAAAAAAAATCTGTTCTACCTGGACATTATTGTGTCCTGGTGGAATGCTGAGAGATATGGCCACCATCTTGCGGGTATAAGAGGACCCTAAGCTAGAATTAAATCTACTCTTTTTTTCTTATCCTTTTAATTTTTTTATTTCTTTTTTAAAAATATATTTTATTTATTTATTTGACAGACAGAGAGCACAAGTAGGCAGAGAGGCAGGCAGAGAGAGAGGTGGAAGCAGGCTCCCCGCTGAGCAGAGAGCCCGATGCGGGGCTCGATCCCAGGACCTTGGGATCATGACCTGAGCCGAAGGCAGAGGCTTTAACCCACTGAGCCACCCAGGTGCCCCTTTTCTCATCCTTTTTAAAAAACTTCATTGAGCTCCTATCTACCCAACACAGTGCTAGCTCAATAATACAATAGTGGGGCAGGGTCTTGGGAGCGAACCCCGCATCGGGCTCTCTGCTCAGCTGGGAGCCTGCTTCCCCCTCTCTCTCTGCCTGCCTCTCTGCCTACTTGTGCTCTCTGTCTGTCAAATAAATAAATAAAAGAAACATTTCTAAAAGCATACAATAGTGAGTGACACCAAGGCTTTTGATGATGAGTTTAAACCACTGAATGAACCAACTTCAGGACTGTTCTACCTCTGGGTGATCTATTTTGCCAGATTTTATATCTTTCAGATGCATATGTCTATGAACATTCTGATATTGCACAGGAACTTTGAGTTAACTTTACTGCTTGCACCTGAAGTCATCCTACTAGACACAAAGAATGCGAGCAACATGTTTGCTTGGTTCATGGCGAGATCCCCGCACCCCATGTGTCTGGCATGTAGTGCCACATCAGGTAGAAGCTCGGTGCATGTGAAAACATCCCTGGGGGTTATAAGATAGAGGGACAGGAGGGCAATGAAGCCACAGCCGTCTCCAGAAGATGTCCCAGCAGGACAGATTGGAGTCCCAGAGAAACTCTCTCAGGTCGCTTGGCAGAAATGAATCAAGGAGCTCCTGAACAGAAGAACAGAAGAGCAGCTTAACACTGCATGCATCCTGATTAAAAGATTGTGTGCTCTCTTGCTTGGTTGGACCTAATGAAACTTCTGTCTATTAACTAATAAATTAACAAAATTGGACAGGTAAAGCCATTTGAATGATAAATTATAAAACTGTAAATGAACAAAATTGTATAAAAAGAAAATCAAAGCCCAGGCTTCGGGGAGAGCTGGTGGGAGGTTCTTGGAAAGCCGAACTGAGCTGACAGTGAGGGTTTGATTACACCTGACCCCCCTCGTTCTCTCTGTTTTTCTGCTAGTAAGTTTCAACTGAAACTTTACTTCGCATGTCCTTACCCAGGCTCTGGGGAAATAAGAGGACCAACCTGACATTTGATGCTCATCTTTAATTTCCAGCTTGCATGGGCACTGAAGAAACCCATGTATAGTCAGACAGTAACCATGGGATCAGTTTGGTGCTTCAATTAATAAGCATTCATTGAGTGCCTACTGCATACCAGGGCTGTTCTCAGTGCTGGCAAGGAGTAGGGTACACTGTCCCTGCCAATAATCCTGGATAAGACGTATCCAGCAGTTACCCTCTGTTAGGTACCATTCCAAGTGCTTTACATTTATACATGAAACCCCTAGGAGGTAAGTGAAAATTTTATCCCCATTTTACAGATAAGAAAACTAAGGTCCAGAGAGGTCAAATGATGTTCCAATATCACCCGACCAGTATACAGTATTCCCACTAAGGGAAATTAATATGTTCAAATCTGAACTACTGGTCTTTTCTGTGGCCTGTCTCCCTCCCAGCCCAACCCTCTTCTGCATGCCACATGAGGGTCCTTCAAACTCAGGACTACTGACACTTGGGCTGACCATTCTTCGTTGTTGCTGAAGGAGCAACAGTATTCCTGCCTCTACTCACTAGATGTCTATAGCACTTCCTAGTTCACAGCAACCCAGTGTCCCCTGGGGGCAACGTCGCCCATGGCTGGGAACCACTGAGCTACAGCCATCCGGACTCTGTCAACAGCTTCGGCCCTCCTCCAGTTGGTCATCCCATACTGCTGGACTCATCCCTGACTTTTCTCTCTCCCCGACCCCCACATCCCATCCATTAGGAATCTGACAGCTGCTCTCCCCTCCACACCAGCCCAAGCTACCATCAGCTTGCTCTGAGTTATTCCCTTGGCCTCTGACCATCTTTCTGCTTCCCTTTTTTCCTTCTGTAATGTGCTCTCAGCCGAGCAACAGGAGGGATGCTTCCAAAGCACAGTTCAGAGTGTGTCACTCTTCAGCTCAAAAACCCTGCCATGGCTCCCCAGTTCCCTCAGACTGAAAGCAGAACCTTCGTGACAACCCACAAGGTCCTGTGGGATCTGCTCCCTACCTTGCCCGCACCCCTGGTGTCTCTCCCTCCTCCTGTGAGAAGAGTCCCAGAAGCTCAGGGCCCACTCTTATGACCTCATTGAACCTTAGTTAATTCTATCATATACAGTCGCACTGTGGGTTAGGGGTTCAGTATATGGGCTTGGGGCCACAGTTCAGTCCACAGCACGAGGCATCCTCATGTTCCATCGGCACTGACTGTTCCCCTGCACCCGGAATGCCTTTCCACCAGCGGCCTGTATGGGTCGGACCTTCACTGTTAGCACGTTCTTTGTCGAAAATTTCCTTCTCTGCAATGCTTGGACGGACCACTCCAAGGAATTGTATTTGTCCCCCTCACACATTCTTCCACACTTGGTCTCTCTCACTGTCTTCTCCATCATCATTTCTGCTCAGCACTTACACCTTCTAGTATCCTAATGAGTTTGCCAACTTATTATTCTCAGGTAACCACCTCGGGGGTCCCATGAATGCACTGGCCTGTGTCTGCCAAGCATAGTACCTGATAGGGGCCCATGCCTGATGGTCAGTAAAGAAATGCATGAGGGGATGGGCCCAGAATTCAAGTCCAGAAACCAAGGGGGTGGTTCTGGGATCCATGCTCTTGACATCTAAATGTTACTGCCTCACCGACTGGGGTGGGAAGGAGATAAATAAATAGATAATGTCAAATCGATTTTATTAATAAAATGATGGAATCATGTGCAAAATGTAAAGGTAGCAGAATGTCATCATCCTCACCTGCCTGGGCGTGTGTGTGTGCACGTGGGCACACGCACGTGTATCTTGCGGAGTGGGATAATATTGGGAAAGAAGTTCCCAAGGGAGAACATGAAGACACTTGCTTTTTTAAAACATCAAAAGTTACTTTTTATTACAATTACAGAAGAATACATGTCGGCTGTCAAAATATCAGAGACCGCAAATATGCAAAAAGAAAATAAATCACCATCTTCCCCTCATTTTTTATTAAGTTCGTACGTACAGTTTCCAGAACAATATTTGTATTTTTCCCTTTAATATGACATTGTACTATAAATGCTAGCTTGTATATTTTAACTTACCCATCTGCCAGGGGCATCCTTAATGGGTCCTGAAGGATAAAGAAGAGCTCACCAGGCTGGCAGGATAGAGGCAGAAATAAAGGGATATGTGAAGACATGGCCAAGGATGGGACAACTTGGAGTATAATGTGGTGGGAAAAGAGGCAGAGGGTGTGGTTGGAGAGGCTGAGTAGGAGAGAGGTCAGGAGAGCTCTGTGTGCCCCAGCGAGAGTGTGCCTTTGTCCTGTGGGCAGGCCAGTATTTCCAGAGGTGTGGAACGTAAGTCATCAGTGGGGTGGCAGAAGGTTTTAGGGGGTAAGAAAACAACAATAAATCATATATAATGAGAATTATTCTCTCTCTCTTTCAGTCTTCTAATGGAGTAGAGTGGAAAGTTTCAGTCAGTGCTAATGTGTCTTTGACACCTTTCTAGAACTTGCAATTTCTCTTCTGCAAAAAAGAGAGGAACTCAGGCTCAGAGCCTTGAACAAGCACCAGGATCTACTCAGAATGTTATAAAATAATTTTGTATTCACACTTACTTTACTACCATTAGATTATCTATTCAACAGTATTGAACATCTCCCAGGCACTGTTCTAAGTGTTTCTATTTATGGCAAGTGAGAGTGGCTTCTACTTATGGTGATACCAGTATTACGGTATAATATGATTATAGCATATTTCTTTGGAACAGGTTATGAGCTGAACTGTGTCCCTCCCCTACCCTTTCAAAGTTATATGTTAAAGGACTAACCCCAAGAACCTCAGAATCTAACTGCACTTGGAACTAATGCCCTTAAAGAGGTAAGTGAGTTATAAAAGATCATTAGGGTACGTTCTAATCCAATAGGACTGGTGTCCTTATAAGAAGAGGAGATTAGAGCATGCAGAAGGCAGGTCACATGAGGACACAGGAAGAAAGAAGGCTGCATCCACAAGCCAGGGCCACAGACAGGCTGACACTTGATCTTGGATTTCTGTTCTCCAGAACTTTGAGAAAACCACTGTATGTTTAAGCCACCGAGTCTGTGGTCTTTTGTTATAGCAGCCTATTCATTGATGTCATAAAAATGAGCAGAATCTTCACATGACTAATGGTATAGGTCATCTTATTGGTGGGATGAGGGTGAATCAGAACTCATGAGCATGACACATGAAAACATGGGCCTCCAGTAACATTCTTGAAGGTGATAATGGAATAACTAAATTGGAAGACCACCCAAGAAGTATGGCTATCCATGAATGAATGTAACACAAGGGGCCTACAACATCCAATCAAAGGGAACTTGACGCTGATCCTTTCCAGATGTAGTAAATTGTGTTAGTTAAGACATGTCCCTACTGTCCCAGCCTTCAATCATTTCTTAATATGCCCCCTCTAATGAGCAGTCTCTGACCCACAGTCTAGTACACCACATGAACCCTCTTCTCCAGCCAGACTGGTCCCACTGCTCCCTGATTCTGTGTTACATTCACCCACTTTGACTTTGCTCCTGTGGCTCCTTGGGGCTGGTACCCCCTCAGTCCTTCATGGCACCTCTTTGGCTCCCACTCTGGTAAATTTGCCAATATTGCAAATATTTGCTTCTCTCCTGATGGAATCTTGCTCCCCAAGGGACCCTCCATAGGGGAGAATGATAACTGTCTGTCCCATTGCTACCATGCTCATCCAGGTGGCTTTCTTTGGCCAATGAAAGAGTGCATTCCACTCTGAGCACAAGCCTTCAGGGCCCCTCAGTGGTCTGTCACCACCTACCTGTTTCTTATGCCAAAAGGTGAAGACTATCCCAGTCAGATCCAGCCCCTTTAGCCTGGGTCTGGAATAGAACAGTATAGGGAGTTGAGCTGAGGCTGACACATGGCAGCCATGGTATATTTGGGGAATACCATTAATTACTTCTAAGATTTGGGGTTTGCTTGTCACTGCAACATAACACAGCCTAAGCTAACTAATACACTTTCTTAAAGCCCAACTTCTGGATATTTGATTGAATACATAGTGAGCCCTTTCTCCATGCCTGGTGCTGAAGTATTGGCTTTATTCACCTCCTCTCTCATGATACAGACAACACCGAAGGAACCAGTGACCATCATTTTTCTCATTTTACAGACAAAGGACCAAGGTCCAGACAAGGTCCAGACCAAGGTCAACAGCTCGCCTAAGGCCAAATAGCTAGTGAGATAGTAGGGTTGGCTGTTAAGCCAATGGGCAGGAACATGTTCCCCTAGCAAAATGGCTGCCGCTTAGCTAGAGGTGAGATGGGCAGAGGGCTAGGCAAGGGAGTTAGTTCTCTCAGGTGCAAGGAGAGTACCAGAAGGAAGAAGGAGAAGGGAAACCTAGTGAAGTGGTAGAAAATCTCCTGGGCTAAAAATCTGGAGACCCAGGCTCTTCAAGTAGCAGCTCAACACTTAACCAGCCTATAATGAAATGGGTAAGAGGGGTTCCAGAGGACGCTGCTAGGGAGGAATGCCAGCTCTGCCTCTCCATAGTAAATAACTTCTCTTCTCTGTGCCTGAGTTCCATTACCCATAAAAAGGGAATCATGGTAATATCCATCTCACAGAATTCTTATAAGAAGTAAACTAATTCATGTAGCTAAAGCAAGTAGATGCAGTAATAGTGGCCCCCAGCTACTATTAATAATAATAATACCTATTGTGGTTGTTATAATTCAAGTGATGATGATGATGATAGACGTGATCTTAGACAAGTCACTTTGCTTCTCTGGGGCTCAGTTTTCTCATCCCTAAAATGGAGCTGAAAATACCCAGACATCTCAAGGATCTCTGTGATTTAATGGAATATGCGTAAGATTAGTCTCTAAGAGATGCAGCTTCTGCTGACTTGTCACTCTGTGGAAACAGAAGAAGGCCCCTGAGCCCGGGAGGACTTCAGCTGCCCCACCTGTCACACAGGACTACCAGCCCCAGCCTAGTTTATGTCACAGGACTTTGGCAAAGGTCAGTCAGCTGGGATGGTAGGAACACAAACCCCCATATAGCTAAAATCATCATGAGCACCTGGGAGTGGAACATGTTCTTCCATTTTCCTTTTCTTTCCTTTTTTCTCTGCCTCACACCTTGTCGACAATCCAGTTAAAAAGGAAACACCTCCTTCACCCCCAAGAGAACAATATTACAAAATTGCAACCAACCCTTAGAAAGAAAAAATAAAATACCCAGCCCCCCACATACACCACCCCAGTCAAGCCCTGTCCCTTCGGGAATTATTTGTTAAGCCTGTCTAATTCCTGGATGGGAGAGGGGATCACAGGTGCTGTTGGGTGAGGAGATCACAGGTGCTATTTGCTCTGGGGGCCTCAAAAGAGGAGGCCACAGACGCCTCTTTACAAAGACGGTGCTGGAAGCAATTTCATTCTGTAAGCATTGCTCGCTGCAAGACACAGGGCCTAATCCCCTGAGATGCCCACACAGTCAGGAAAATAATCGATTGGCATTTGGAACTGGCATGTGGAACCCAACAATAAGAGAGTTGTTTCTTTGGGGGCTGGGTGACACGAAGAGATATTGCTACCAAAGGCAATGGCCAAACTGAGCTATGACCTTCGGCCCCGAGGCCCCTCGATGACTCTGGATCCCTACCTCATGCACATACACACACCCTGTGTAAGCGTCACCCACCATAAAACCGGCATCCATTCGTGCTACCCCTAAGCAAGAGCTGATGTTCAGGAAACACATTTTGCCATGAGCTGTATTCCGAGCCTCACAGGCGCTTCTGTACTTAAGGTCCATCGTGCCTCTTGGCAGGTGGACCTTTATTGTTAGTCACTGAGAGGAAACCGAAGTTTAGAGTGGTTACGGAAGTTGGCCAGCATCACACAGCCAGGAAGTGGGGAAGCTGGAATTTGAAGCCAGGCAGTACAATCCCTAAGGCTTCATCACAAAATTATAGGAAGCGTGTTGCAGTGCACACCTTTGGTAGAAGCTCAGCACCAGACTTTTTTGCCAAAGCAGATCAGAGTAACTTTTGACTCACTGACATTCTGTTTGGCTGGACCCAGAGCCAGAGATTTTCCCCAGGGGTCAGCATGGAGGAATTTACATTTTCACCCATGGGAGCCCTTCCTGAGCATGTGATGTGGTCACAGCATGTAGTTATTCGGCCTTAGGGGCTGTGTTCTGTTTCAGGTTTAGATCTTGATGCCATAGAGCTCCGGCTCCTATCCTGACTTTGGTGTTTGCCCAAAGCATAGCCTTGGCTATTTACTCGACCTTTTGGAGACCATTTGGCTCATCTACAAAGTAGCAGTAAAGATAGAAAGACTTAGCCCACGGGGCTGTATGAGCATGAAATAACAAGCAATTAAGGGGCAGTCCTTTGCACAATGTCTGTATATTGGTATATTAGCCAGGATTCTCAAGAGAAGCAAAACCATCAGGATGTGTATACGTGACTCGCTTCAGACCTCCATGCTGTGAAATGGGTCTGCCCTAAATCTGCAGGATGGTTTGGCAAGCTGGAGCCCTCAGGGAAGAGCCGATGTTACAGTTCAAGGCCACAGAATGTCTGCTGGCAGAATGCCTTCTCACTCAGAGGAGGTCAGTCTTTGTTCTAGTAAGGCTTTCAACTGATTAGATGTGGCCCACCCACATTCAAGAGCATAATCTCCTTTGCTCATAAAGCCCATCAATGAAAACACTAGTCTTATCGAAAAATCACCCTCACAGCAACATCCAGGTTGCTGTTTGACCAAATATCTGGGCACCATGACCCAGTCAAGTGGGCACATAAAATTAACCCCAATTAAGAGTGAGTAACAAGAAACTATCTTATAAGTGAAAATGGGCTAAGAGAAGCTAAATGGCTAGCTTAAGGGAGTAGTTATAAATTTTTCTTACTTATCTTATCTCTTGTTTCCATTACCAGAAAATCGGTTTCATGAGGAAGGGGATTTTTTACCTATTCTTTCCACTGTAGCATCTTTACAATTAGAATAGCTCGGGTTACAGAGTAGGCATTTAATAAAGTGATTGAATGAATGAATGAAAGAGTGAATGAATGAATAGCAAATGTTTAGTTCACCTCTCATGTTTTTTCTATCTTTAGATCTCAAAACACCTTT
Organism: Lontra canadensis; assembly: GCF_010015895.1. NCBI lineage: Eukaryota > Metazoa > Chordata > Mammalia > Carnivora > Mustelidae > Lontra > Lontra canadensis. The sequence goes on from NW_022631052.1 coordinate 4,662,827, forward strand.
ATCAAGACAGAGAAGAATGTCTCTTTACCATGTCTCACTCTGAGCGTCCCACACTGTGAAGTGGGTCTCGGGTTCCCATCCCACCACAGGGAAAGTATAAGTGCCACAGGCTTCATTTAACTCGTAAGTACTTCTGGTTGTTCCACATTTAATTCCTTGCAGCGGAAGACCTTGTTTGGATGTGGGGGTTGAGGCAATCCAGATTCTGGAAGATCATGTCTAAAAACAGCTTTGGGGCCCGCCCTCTGTAGTTTCACCCTTCAAGATCCCAGGGCTTTGAAACCGCAGGAATCTTGCTGCCTGAGCATGGGAGGGGGGCCAGACCTGGTTGTTAAATCCTCCTTCCCTTTCACACCTGTCTCCCAACCTCCTCCTCCCTGAACTTGCCTCCTGCCTCAGCTCTGGGGCTGACGCCCACTCCTCTGATGCTGGGTATTAAGAGTGAGTGACAGGCCCCTACCACACCTCATACCTCAGAGGCTTAGCACAAGTTCTGAGGTGTTTGTGGAGCCTCTCCAGCATGGATCCCCCCACTCCCTGAATCCCTCCTAAAAATGATGGGGTGAAATAGTGTCACTTACCCAAAAGCCTACATTTCCTTCTTCTTTGCTAACATGACCTGATTCTGTAAGGGATGGCAATCCCTAGATCTGGTGAGATGTGGGACCCTCTTTGACCCTCAGAGATGAGTATAATGGGTTCATACTCTCTATTTTCCAGTGACTGATCTTGGGGTGAATGTGGACTCAGTGCTGGCCAATGAAATGAGAGAGGAAACCTGGTGCACATAGGAGGACTCCCTCTCTGGTGCAAAAAAAAAAAAAAAAAAAAAAAAAGGCAAAACTTCATGCAATGGTTATGCAGCCTCTGCCCCCTACTTCCTATACTTTGGGGATATTCTACCTGAAGCTGCTGCAGCCATTTTGTGACCATGAAGCAACAAGAATGATAATGGGAGGCAATAGTATTGGGGATGGTTGAGCAAAATGGGAAATGAATCTGGGTCCTCAGATGATATTGTGGAGATGCTGAGTCAGCCCTGGACCTGCCCACCAAGGAAGGGTGCCGTGGTCAGCTCCATGAAAGACACAGTGGGTGACCATCTACAGCAGGGCAAAACATGGTCCATGGCTCAAATCTTGTCTTTTGCCTACCATTATAGATTACTTTCTATTGGAGTACAGCCACACATCCATTCCCATATTGTCAGTTGCAGAGTTGCCCTATGACACCAGAGCCCCATAGCTGTGGCAGAGCCTACATGGCCGGCAAAGCCAAAAATAATTCCTATCTGGCCCTTCCCATGAGCTGTACTGTCCCCTACTCTACACGACTGGGACAGAGACTAGGGAGTGGTGTTGGAGAAGATAAGGGTTATGGCCTCTGTATTCAGACCAGGACTGAAGTTCAAGTCCTGACTGTCTGTAATAGATACATGGCTTATAGGCCATTACATAACCTCTCTGAGCTTCAGTGTCCTTCTCTGCAGAAAGGAGGCAACATGTAATAATTCCTCCCTCAGAGGTCTCTGGTGGATATTCAGGGAAACCTTGGCCAGCACTGTGCAAATGCCCAGGGCACTCAGCTTTGTCACCTTATGAAGGCATCTTCAAGAGCTTTAGTCCAACATGACTTAGGAACACTGCTGCCCAGCTGTGCTGAATACAGCTGAGTACATTCCTGTGGTTCTGGGCCCCAAGCCCCTTGCAGTGCCCTTTGCATGAGGCAGGGACACATTCCATCAGATTATCCTTTTCTGCACATCTCGGACCTTTGGTCTTCTAAGGGAATTCTCAGCTTCTGGAAGGTGGTATGTTGCAGAGCTGCGGATGGAAGCAGTTACTCCCTGGCCGGCTGTGGCCTTCGCCTGCTGAGCAGAGACAAGGGCTATACTCTGGGAAAGCCACCCAAGCCGCTGACCCCTCTGTGTTCCTGTGTCCCCCAACCATCTGGGCAGCAGAAGGCTGCTAATTGGGGCTCTCTGGCCCCAGACGTCACTGATGATGCAACCCAAGGAGTGAGCCCGGGGAGCTGTTGGCATCTTGTCCCAGGGAAGCCAGGGGGAAGAAACCCTTCCAAGGATCTGCCTAACACGCCTTGCAGAAAGGCCTTGTGCCAGGGGCTGTGGCCAGGGTTCTGGCGCCTTCCGTCTCGACATGACCATTTCTAGCAGATGTCTCGGGTGTGACTTCCAGGGGGACCAGAAGACCCACTGGTTGGAATCCCGAATGTTTAAAAATAAGAACTGCGTCTTCTCAGCACAAAGCCTCGGATGCATGGTTGCCCCAAGCAGAGTTCCGAGGCTGACGCTACAATGGCCCACCTAACCTGCAGCGTGCACAGCACTGTGTGAGAGCCTGTCCGCACATCCTCTGGCCTACTCGGATTCCATTCTCTTCCCTCCAGCCTCAGGGCCTTTGCACTTGCTGTTCCCTCTGCCGGGAGTCCTGTTCCCCAGACATACCCACGAGGCCGCTCCCCCACTTCCTCCAGGTCTCTGCTCAAGTGCCACCTTGTCAATAGACCTTGCCTGACCACCTGTTGACATCACAGCTCCATCCGCCTGCCCACCACTCCTTCTCCTGACCTTGTAGTTTTTCATCTTAGAACTGATCGCCACCTGCCATGTTCAACATGTGTACCCTTAAAGATTTATCTGTTTATCACCTCATTTCCCAAATCTTCCCTTCATGACGTTCCAGGGGACCAGGAATCTCGTCTGTCCTATTTATTGTGCGTCCCTACATCCTCAACCAGTGTCTGGCACACAGTAGAATAAATGACTATTTCTTTGAATGGATGAATGCACAAAGCCTATAGTAATCTTTGACGCCAGCACCCCTTACTCTTGCACCAAGTTGCATCGATGCTAACTCGATATTCTGTGAGCATCGTTATTATTACTGACGCTAATAATTCTATTATCACAACATGGATTTTATATTAATAACAATGACCGTGGCAGCCAGCATTCCGCTTGGTTCTACAAAGCACCAGATTAAGAATAAGACAGAATACTACAAGATAGGCTAGGTTATTATCCCCACTTTAGCAGCATACAACCGGCAATCTCGAGAAGGAGGCGTTTCGAGGCTCTCCAGATGCTAAAATGGCTGAGCTGTGGTTCAGACCCAGATTAAGAAAGCATTGCACAAAGGCGAGGTTGCCTCTGTTAGCTTAGCCAGTTCTCTGAGACCCCGTTCTCTGCTCTGAAAATGTATTACCCTGAAAAGGTGGGTCTGTAGGCTGCTGTAAACACGCAGCTCAGTGCCACACATACCATGGTCTGGAATGTGCAGGCTTTGCTCTGGTCACTGATGTCGTGCTTGCTACTCTGACATTTTTTTTTTAAGATTTTATTTATTTAGGGGCGCCTGGGTGGCTCAGTGGGTTAAGGCCTCTGCCTTCGGCTCAGGTCATAATCCCAGGGTAGTGGGGTCAAGCCCCGCATCGGGCTCTCTGCTCAGTGGGGAACCTGCTTCCTCCTCTCTCTCTGCCTGCCTCTCTGCCTGCTTGTGATCTCTGTCAAATAAATAAATAAAATCTTTTAAGAAAAAGATTTTATTTATTTATTTGAGAGAGAGAGAGAGCACGGGTGGGGAGGAAGGGTAAAGGGAGAGGGAAAAGCAGGCTCCTGCTGAACAGGGAGCTCAAGGCAGGGCTCAATCTCAGGACCCTGGGATCATGACCTGAGCTGAAGGCAAGGGCTTAACTGACTGAGCCACCCAGGTGCCTCACTCGTCTATTTTAATGTACATAATGCATAGAGTGCCCGAGTCTCACTGAGCCCCAATGCGTGCCTGCACTGTGCTCAACTTCTTCCACACATGTTCTCACTGATCTTTACAACAGACTTGTAAAATAGATGTGATATTCCCCCATTTTCCAAGGTAGCTGCTAAGACTGAAAGACATCGCAAATCTTGTTTGGCCCAAGTCTCACAGTCCACGTGAGGCTAGTGGTGCCATTGTCTTAATGTGGAAAAGAGGAAAAAGTCTTCATTTTCCATTCATGGTCAGGGATGGTTAAAAAAAAAAAAAGGGCAACATAATTAATGGAAGTTGAGTGTAACAAAGCATGGGTTTCTCATTCCCCAGAATCATGCAACAGCCAAATGGTCTCTCCTTTGTTTTGCCCTCCTTTTTGTCCATGTTGTGTATTTGGGGTCTGGTTTTGTGGTTTAACTGGAGGAATTACTGCCTTCAGCCAGTGTCACAGAGAACGCCTTCTAACTCACGGACACAGTAGAGCCCAAGATGGTGCTGGTTGGCGGAGAGCTGAGGGGTGAGAGGTGGAGGTTGTTGGAAGCAGCCCCTGACCATTTAGTCTCCCCATGACAGGATGTGGCATTTCATGCTCCAGATGGCTCCTTAACTCAAGAGGCTTAATGACCTCCAGTACCCCATTCCCAATGAGCCCCCACCCCCGACCCAGGAAAAAATCGTCTCCATTCATTGTGTTTGGGACACATCCATAGGCATCTCCTCCTCCCCTTAAGGAAGTGGCGGGGCTGCCCATCTGCATGTGTTCAGGCTATATCTCCTTCTGGAAGATGCATCAGTGCTTTCCAAATGGAAAAAGTCCAGCAGTTGTTTCCAAAAGGAGCATTGTTGGGGACGGATGAAGAGGGGAATGTCTTTCTTAGCAGCTTCTTTTCTTTGAGTTAGGAGAGCTCTCAAGGAGTACTTGTGTCCTCCAACCTTTGGTCATGCCATAGCTTGGGATCTGCCCAGTTGTTTGTAGAGCATCAGACTTCCCTCTCCAGTTATGTCATAATTAAAGGAGGAGACTCTATCTTAACTCTAGAAGCCCTTGAACTCAAGATCCATAACCGTGTTTCACGAATACTATACTTTGACAGATGGACTGGCTAACATAAACTATTGCTTCCATCTTGGGAGGCCAGCAGTCTCCAAAATAACCCACAGTTATTTTTTAAATACCTGTTTTTCCCTGGACAGCATGCTGAGCACTTTGTAAGCATGCTAGTCTAAGTCATTATCTGATACCTTGATGACTTGAAGATACTCGCAACGGTTGATCTCTATTTATTCTAGGTTTTGGACATTGATTTTGGAGATTCATTGAAAAAGAGGCCAGGGGACTTTTTGCATAGATTATTCTCATTGTGTCATTCCCCTGTGCAAAGCCCCTAGTGGATTCCCACAGAGCCCAGTAGAATCCAAATGCCTTGCCACGATCTATCCCTATGCATTTTGCTATCATTCCATGCTCATGCTCCCTCTCACTTTGGTTCACCCTCTCTTGCCTTTGTAATGTTCCTCTTACATCCCAGGCATGACTTACATCACAACCTTTGTGCTTGCTGATCCTTCTGCCTGGAATGCTTTCCTCCAGCTCATCACAGGACATGAACATCGCAAGACAAGATGACATCCATCCCATTCGGGTTTTAGTTTAAATATCCTATCCTCAGAGCTGGCACTTTGTCCAACTTATGGAACCCTGAACCCTCAATGCTTAGCACTCTGTGGATACCCACTCTGTGGATACTCAGTAGGTCATTAGAAATTCTTTGGTTACTAAATTTGATGTTCACTTTTAATTCACAAATGATTATCTACTTCCATCCACTAGACTTGTACTGTCTAATACAGTAGCCACTGGCCAAATGTGGGTATTTAAATTTAAATAAAATTAATCCAAACCGAATAAAAATTTAAAATCTAATTTGTTGCTTGACACCAACAATATTTCAATAACTGAGTCACTAGTGTTTACCATATTGGACAGTGCACATACAGGACAATTCCAACATCATAGACCATTCTTTTGGATAATTTGGTGAACACATGCCCAAAATGTAAACACCATGAGGGCTGAGACTTGGTCCAAATTATGTATTCCTAGAATCCTCAGTGTTTAGCCCTTAGTCAATACTTAATAAATATTTGTTAATGTATTCATTAGTAAATTAAATGATACTTTACAGTTTACAAAGTACGACCCATACAACAACAGCAACTGATATTACAATGGTAGTAATAAGCATTTACTGCATTTACTGAGTATTTACTACATGAACTTCGGTAGAGGTTGTCTCATTGGCTGACCACTTCACTGAATGAGATCTTGCCTCTGACAATCTCCCTTTCCATGTGGTTCTTCCATTACCCACAGCACACAGACAATGTGGACTTTTTTCCTTTGGAAATTGGGAGTCATTCAAAGAAGCCAGGTCTGCATGATATTTGATAAAGACTTATTCCTAACTGAAGAGTTGGTGTCCTCTGACCAACACTTCACCCTTTCCCCCAGCCCCCAGCTACCACCACTCTACTCCCTGTTCAATGAATTCAACTTTTTTTTTAAGATTCCACCTAGAAGTGAGATCACACCATTTTTGTCTTTCTCTGTGTGATTTATTTCACTTAGCATCATGTCCTCTAGGTTCATCCATGTCTTTGCAAATGGCAGGGTTTCCTTCCTGTTTATGACCGTATAATATGTGCATTTACATATATATGTACATGCATGTGTACACATACACACACACAATGGAATATTCTTCTGCCATCAAAAAGAAGGAAGTCGGCACCCTTCCCTTTAAATTACAGGACACTGAAACTTGAAAGGCTAAAAGACTCACCCAGCTTGGAAATAACTGAGCTGGGACTTGAACCAGGACTTGGCCCAAGGCCAAAACCAGTAAGTGTATCTATTGGGCATCCCAGGTGCCATCTCAGAGGTGGGGATGGGAGGGTGAGACGGAAAAACCACACAACGAGGCGCTCCTCTTTGAGCCCTGTCCGTGGTAAGTGCAGACAGCTCTGACTGCCTGACAGTGAGAGGAGGTGCCAAAAGTCATGGGAACAGCATTGCAAAGTAGCAGGTAGGGGTTCCTCTCAGGATAAAGAGACGGGGAGGAGGGAGGTGCGGGGAGGACAAATGGAAGAAGAGGTGGCAAACAGGAACCCTGGAGACATGCACTAATTAAGGGCTTCATCACCAGCTCAGTGATGTGTCAAGATGACAGTCAGTCAAGCAGATAAGGGAGATGAGTTAACATCTCCTGGGGGATGCCCAGGCCTGAGACTGGCTGGCAGACAAGAGCACAGCAGTGAAAAGGAAGCTGCCAGAAGGTTATTTGCATGAAATTGCAGTGAAGGATTTGAACCGCCTGCTATCCTGGTGGCTTTAACCCTCTCTCTGTTATAAGGTCCAGCAGACCTTGGAATGAATTCACATCACCAGACTCTAGAAGTACCACAGGGATGGATACCTGGAGCCATCCAGGAAGGTGTGGAAAGGAAATATGACAAGAATCACAACAAAGACCTTGGCATCCCAGTTCCTCCATGTTTTTCCCTCAGGGCATATCGGAGGGTGATTTAACCTTCAGGCATGGCTGGATCCAGAGGCCCAATATGATGCCATGTACAATGCATCTCTCTCTCTCTCTCTGCACTACCTCCTGTGTGTTGACTACCTTCTCAGGTAGGTCCGTGCCCTGTTGTGTTAAGGTGGCTTGCTCTCTTGGGCTGTGTTCCCTCAGAAGCAGACAAATGAGATAGGATTCAAGAAGAGATGATTTATTTGGGAAGTCATCCCTGAAAACTCTGAAATGGGAATGGGAACATGATAAGGGAAGGGAAGGGATATGCGTTTATGAGCAGGCTATCACTGTGGGCAATTAATGTTCGATCGCGCTGGGACCCCTGTGAGACCATAGAGACCACACCTCATTGGGGACCTCGGGGGTTAGTGGTTAGTCTTTTTCAACTGCTCACATTCTCATGGAATATACACACATACACACACACACGTACACACACATATCTACATATGTACGTATATACGTGTGCATATATACACACATGTATAAATGATATGTACATATATGTAAATATATGTGTGTGTGTATCTATTTAACAGAGGCTTTGAAGTCTTGTTACCAGTGTTTACATGAGCCTAGTGAGCCCAAATCTCATTAACAAATTTGATACTGTTTGAGTTGGCCCTGGGTTCTGCAGAATGGGTAATATAACCACAATTCATGCGTCCATGTGGCGCTGTTCAGTGAAGGGATCTCAGTAAAGGGATCTCTGAATCCTCTTTTTCTCCTTCCTGACTTGGCATGTGACATCTGGGGCTACTTCCTCACAGGGCCCTTTGCATTAATGTAGTTCAAGTAGTTTGGAAAGGTGCCTAAGTGACAGCCATTATGCAATTTTCTTTTAAAGGTAGAGGAAATGACAATCAAAGAATCAAGGGGAGGGGTGAAGACTGGTGCCTCCTCCTACATGCCCCCCTCCCCCATGAAAATGTCAGAAGGCCCTTAACCCACGATAATTGCAAAACAGAGCTCTGAGTTCCTAAAAGCCTGAGTGCTGTGGGGAGAGAGAACAAGGTCAGCTACAGCCAAAGGTCTTGTAGCTAACAGAGACCTTAAGAAAGGAGGTTGTAAACTGGAGCTGCTAACAATCCACCGTTATCAGTCTGAGCCTTCTGGGTCCCATTTGCTTATCCATATAATGGGAATAATCCACTTTTTAGGATTCTTATGAGAATGGAATTAGATGGTGCATGTAATATGCATGCCCCACAGCAGGAATTGCTAGCTGGTTTCTAAAATCCATTTTCAGCTTCTCGAGGAACGCTGTACGAGAAGTCTCATGGAAACACATAACTTCCTAGAGTAGACGTCACACTTTCCAGGCACCTCTGCAGCTAAATGCGGTCCTATGACTCAGTTTTGGCCACTGCAGTGTAAAGGGGAGTGCCCAGAAGCAGCTCCTGGGACCCATCCTAAGAGATGGTCTTTGGCCTTTCTTTTCCTTCCCTTCATCACACACCCTGGAACACAGAGCCACCAGGTTGAAACATGAGATGGATCTGTGAATGAGGGATATCATGGAGGAGCAAAAAGATGGAAGGAACCTGGGTCCCTGGCATGATACTGCCCACACTTATTCTTCTGGCTCTCATTCGTTTCTTCTATCACCACTGTTTAACTGGGGCTTTCTTTCACTAACAGCCAATCCCCAGTCCCAATTACATTCACTTAGAATTTGGCATACTCCACAAAGCTAGGTCTTGTAGACCAGACTCAAGTCCTATCTGGTCACTAAAAGTCAGCATTCTAATTTTGTCTATTACTAAAATACCTTTCCTCCCATTAATCCCTCTAGGTAGTAAGTATACCCCCATTGATTCCCAAGGAACTGCTTAAGTAATATCCTTATGGTAAATTCTGTCTCACAGTCTACTCCCTAGAGAACCCAGCCTGCAATAGGGCCAGCCACTCCTCTTCTCTTGGTCTTCCTTCTTCCAGCGGCTGCCCAGAGGAAACTGGGGCCATGGAAGGAGAGGCTGTCCTGTGGGTGCTGGAATCAGAGAGAAGATGGAGCCCCTGCCTCCCAGACATGCTGCCCAAAGCACAGTGTGTCATGGCTCCTCCCTTATTCCCACTCTCCAGTATCTCGTCAATGCCCCCGCCACTGAAACTAACTGGAAACCAAGGGAGACTAGCAAATGTGGTCCGTAGGGATCGGCTCCCTGCAACACAGAATAGGGGAGAGGAAGGAATCAGAATAGATGGGAAAGATGGCAGGTTAGGGAGTGGCTGACACGTCACCATGTCCAATCATGCAAGCAGCCAAACCAAGGCATATGTTTGGTATTTCCCACAACGATCTTACTGCCTGACACTTCCCGTGGAACTGAGCACACATCAGAGCACACTGACTAAAACAATCCCCTGCACCAATCCCCTATTGTTGGACGTCTGGTTGCTTCTGCTTTTTCCCTTCTGTACTTAGCATGGCAGTTTCTGGATTGGTTTACACAGACTCCTTTCCATTCTTGCCCTAATAAACCTCTCTCAGCCTTTGTAGGGCTACTTGGTCATTGATTTCCCCAAGCGATCATTCACCTGGCTATGAAAAATGTGACCAGGTAAGTGGCTTGGAGGAAATGAAAAGTCAGATGCAACGATCTAAATCTGGATCCATATCATACAGAATGATCTGGAAGGTCAACACGCAGGCCATGGGGTTGCTGAGTGAGAAGCTGCCCTTTCTAGACAAGGCAAGCCCTTCTACTGTCTTCTCTCCCCATGACCACTGGCAAGACTTGCAGCCCTCATGAACTGGGTGATGGTAGCTGATGGCACCCTGTCTGGAGCATCCTCTCTTACCCTCTCCTCCCCCTTCTTGTTCCTTATAGAAAACCTGGGTGGCCTGAGATGCCAAGTTCTCTTGCGATATGAGTCAATGGGGAGAAAACCACCCTTGAGCAGGCTGAGCAATGGCATTTTATGCAATAAAAAAAGAAATAGACTCTCACTATGAAAAAATGGCTCAGATAATGCCTGTGTCTTTCAGGATTAATGTGGGCTTTCCCTCTAAGTCAGTTGCTTGTCAATATCAGTGTGACTGTTAAGGTTCTTTTAGGGGGGCAGGGGGCGTGTTGGGGGGATTCTTATTTTTGTGCCTGGAAAAGGTGCCAAGACTTTTGGGCTCCATAGGGATGGTAGAAGGCATAGGAAAGGGGGAGTTTAGCATTTGGGGGGGCTCGCAACATACATTCCTCTCTGCTTGTCTCTAGAACAGTGGCATCTAGACCCGGCCTCTGCAGGGTGCACGCTTTCTTCAATCACTGAAGAAATCCTCACTTGACAAAGAATCATAGCCACAGCAAGGATGATATTTACACAGAGCCTTGCGCCTGGCTTTCCACAGATAGATTCATGTCATCCTTAAAGCCATGGAGGGGAAGCTGCCATTACCACCCTCTTTCACAGATGCTGAAGATGATGCATGGGGAAGTTCATTCACTTGTCCAAGTTCCTCCAGCTAGTCATAGAAGAGCCCAAATTTGGACCAAGGCTGTGAGGCTCCAAAGTCTACTCTTTGTCCTCCTTCTGCCTCCCTACAACTTCATGCTATCTGTCTAGGGCAGCATCCTTGGACAATCCATGGCTTCACACCTGCTTTGACCACCTGCTTTTGACCCTCAACACGGTCTTGGCAGGCAAATGGATGACAGGCATCCATCTACTTCTTCCAGGGAAAGGGGCATGGGTGTGGGAGTCAGAAAACCCAGATACTTCTCCCCTTCTCTTGCAACCTTTAGTGGCGTGGACTTTGACAGTCTTTAAACCACTCCAACCTCAAGCTTAAGCTCTTCTGTATCCAAAACTCAGTGGAGGGTCTGATTGAAGTCCATGTGTCAATTTAAAAAGAGCACCCAATGGGAAGAGTGGGGAGGCGAGAGTTCAGGTCACTACCCCTCATCCCTCTGGAGTGAGGGATCAGGATGCTGCCTGGGTGCCAGGTCTCATGACACCTGCCCGCTTGTTTTCAGTTATACCAGGATGTCCCAAGGAAAGGAAGAAACAATACCCTTCCTCTAAATGACTACCTCCCCCTGGGGTTGCTGGTGCTGAGTTGGTTCTGTCTGCCCAGTGACCCCATCTACAGTCAGAAAAGACCAGGAAACGTCTAGCTTGCTCTGCTGTCCCCAAAGGTGGTAAATCAGAGAAGTTGCACCAGCCTCTGTCTGTCATGGGAGCTGCCCCAGGACTGAAGTTCAGACAAATGACACAGTGTTGGTTCAACGGACTCTGGTATGCAGGGAGTCTCTATGATTGGCGTAGTTAGCATCCCGAGACAACAAATAAAACACGCACTGTCCAGGCTTCTGCATTTCCTTTAATTGAAAATGCCTCCAGCCCGTTTTAATCCCAGAACATCAATTGACCAAGAGTGGATCTGGGAAACACATAAGGCATCAAAGGGCAAATTAAGTTGCCAGTGGACTGAGTCTGCAATAGGGTTTGCCCGCATTTGCCAGGTGGAAGGGTGTGCCCTTTGCGATCTGATGGGAGCGATGCCCCCTCACGCTCTCCCACATTGTACCCCAATACCCACAGGCATGCATGCACTGGGACCCCAAGCCACCTTCCATGGCCCCAGCCTGCGTCTTTATTCAGGTCAAAGTCAGAACACAGAAAACTCTGAGCAGGGGTGAGACGATTAGAAATGGACAGGTTGGAGGGAGCAGCATGGGTCCCCTTATATACGAGGTTGCTGTTCCCTCCTTTTTAAATCCGGGGTCCACCTTTATTTCCAAATCCCCACTGAGTGCCTTCTGGGAAACGATCGTCTCTTTCACTGCCTCCACGTTAGGTCGGGGGCAGGGAAACAGGGGCCCAGGAGCCCATATCCAGCCTGCTGCAACCTAAGAATGGTTTTTACATGTTTAAACGAACCCTTTTACATTGGTTAGATCAGTCCCCTACACAGCAGTCTCCATCTTGCCTCTTGGTCCCCAAAGCCTAAAATATTTACTCACTCTCTGCCCTTTGCAGAAAAACTTTGCCGACTCCCCCCACCCCCGCACATAAGTGAATCAATAGGTCACCGTATCTGCCACAGAGACGTCTCCTAACTTTGCTCATTCGATCTGTGGGGAAGTAACTCTCAGTCTCTAAACTTGGGCTTTCAGCCGTAACTGGAGAGAGATGATCTCTCCCATCACACAAAGTTCATGTAAAGTCATTAAAAGAAACTCCTCTGAGGCTGAGCCCATTTCCCAGCAGGTGCCAGAGGTACCTGTCTGCCCAGGACTGAATGTTTGTGTCCCCTGGAATTCAACAGGGACCTTCGAACTACCCAAGGTGATGGGATTCAGAGGAGGGGCCTCAGGGAGGTGATGAGGTCAGGAGCGCGGGGCCCTGGTGAATGAGATTAGTGTCCCTAGAAACGGAGTCCCCAGAGAGCTCCCTAGCTCTTTCCGTCACGTGATACACCCCTCTGGCCCCCCATTCTCCAGCGTCCAGCCTCCGCAACAGGGAGAAATAAATTTCTGTTGTTTAGAAGTACCCCCAGTCTAATGCACTTGGTCAGAGCAGCCTGAATGGGCTAACATTCTATTTCCCGCCAGGCACGCGGCAGCCCCCGCCGCGGAGAATCGCCCACCCCCAAACGCCCCTACTCTAGAGGGGCCCTATGTGGGGGCGGGGAAGCATGGGACATTCTCCCGGGGCTGAGGCCCAGACTGGGAAAGGGGGTTGCAGTTCTGGGGATAGCAAGGGCGGAGACCCCGAGCCGAGGCTGTGTTGGGTGCCTCAGAGGACAGAAGACAAGAAAGCAAACGTGCGGACAAGGTCGGGGAACAGTGGCGTTCCAGGGACGCTGCACGGCCCCTTGGCCACAACAAGACCACCTGCAGCTTCTGGGAACCACTCCCCTTGTGCCAGGGGCATCTCACCTCAAGCGTCTGCCTCTCTCTGCTGGTCCCTAACTCCTGCTCAGCGTCCCTAATGTGCCTACATGGCGTGGGAAATGGTGGCTCAGTGGCCAGTCCTCTGCCCTCACTGGGCGTGCTCTGGAGCCTCCCAGACTGCCCTCAGGAGTCCCGGCTCCATGATGGTGCCTCTTCGTGGTGATCCCCCTTCCCCGTCTTTCTCCCATCCCCATCACTGCTTCCTGGGGTCCTCTAATCCTTATCTCAGGGTCCACTTTGGGACAGACCTGAGTTCAGGCAGTGCAGCTTTCCTACCACTCTGACTCTGGCTCGGGCTCCCAGTGGGCAGGCAGGCTGGCACCGGTCTATTCCTGCATGTTTTTGTCTAGAAACCATCTCTCCAGCAAGGGTCAGCGACCGAGTGGCCTGCCATGTCACACACCGAGAGGACGGCCTCATTTCTCGTTGGGACGCCGCCAGGGACCTTCCAGGCCTGTGGATACAGCAGCAGATGGAGAAATATTCCTCCTGCAAGTGGTTCTCGCTTTCTCTGCAAAATGCCCCCAGCTCAGAGAGTGGGTCCTGTCAACTTCACTCTGTCCCCTCCTCGGATCCTGCGCTCCAGGGCGTGTCAGGGGTCAGAGGGCCCATCTGCTGCCAGAATCGACCGGCGATGTCCGAGGCAGAGTTTGAGGGTTCTGCTACGAGACCCAGGCTTGTGATGGGGGCTCTGTCACCCAGAGCTCAAGGGACACGTTCCATATGGTGCATCCCAGCCCCCGCCTCATCTCCTCCCACCCCCCGCCCGCCCCAACTGCTAGACCGGCTGGGCCTGCAGTGGGATCCTCCTGTCTGAATTATTCAAAGGCCCAGAGGGAGACACAGGTCTGGAATCTGAGCAGGGGAGGGAGGCTGGGAGGGAGCCCAGCATGCTGGTCAGGCAGGTTGTGCCTGTCGCCGGCCTGAAGCCACCATCCTGCAGACTGAGTATGGTTCTCCCTGGGGCCATGGTGGGCGCTGGGTGGATGGACAGCTCGTGAGGACAGGAGGAAAGGGCAGACAGGCAGCCAGAGCCAGCCCAGTGGGATGGATGCAGGCGGTGGAGGCGAAGAGGGAGGAGACAGAAGCCCAGGGCTGCTTAAGCCCTGTACTCAGAGGATGGTGATTGGGGGCCCGGGCAGAGCTTACATCCTCCCCGCCCCGTCCATGTCACACATGGGCCGTGCTAGTCAGGCTCGTCCCACGCCAGCTATCTCTTCTGTCTGCAGCCTCAACTGTGCAAAAAGACACACACGCCCATGCACACGCACATCCCACCACAGAAGCACAAACGGGAATGCACGCACATGGAACCACAAACACAGAGCTCACATACCCACGAACGCCCGCACACACACACATGAGCGTGCGCACGCACACACACACACACACACAGAAACACAAACACAGAAGCCTGAGGAAAACAGACAGACGCACACAGACAGAAACACACGCAAACACAGGCAGAAATCCAAACACCAACACAAACAACCCATTTAAACAGGCACCAACACATGCGTGCACACACACACACACACACACACACAAGCATGGAAGCCTCCCCCCACACACAAACACATACAAACACACATAGAAACACACACACACTACATGTGGATAAAAATGACACACAGCCTTACACACACACCGCCCCCACATGCTCCTACAGGGGCCCTGGCCCCCCAGCCCTCTGGGTGCCATTAATTCCTTCCTGAACAGCAAAGGCGAGGCCCATGTTTCCCAGCCTCAGGAGCTCATGGCCACCACAGACCTGACCTCAGCCTCCGTGTCTCCTCCCAGAAACCGTGGGTGATAACACCGCCTTCCTGGGGCGGCATGAGTTGGCGAACACCCAACGTGCCCAGAAGAGGGCTGATGTGGAATAGGGGCTGAGGGAAATTATTTGCACTGACATTGATCATCAAAGGCCACCACTTCTGAGTTCCTGTCTGCACAGCCTGGGGGACCTGTTTAGTGTCCCTTGGTTGCTCCAGAATGCCCAGAGGGTGTCTCCCACGCCCTCAGGGAGAATAATCTGGTTTTCCACCGTGATGACCTGCCAGTGAGGGGCTGTCGGCAGGGTCCTGACGGCTGGTCTTACTTATACAGCCCGGGTGCTGGAATCCACCAGAAAGAGCCCAGTTCTACATGGGTCCTGTTTCTGGGTCTTTCCAAAGCCACCGGCCCTTTGAAGCCAAGCGATGCTGCGTCGACCTGGGACCCTCATTGTCAGAGCTCCGCAGGGTTGAGCAAAGCTTCCTTCCCTGGCACCCTCTGATGTCTGGGCTCCTATGGGTGCTACATTTGCCCTTCTCACAACGTCCTTAGGAAAACATCTCTCCCTTTCTCCCCTTCCCTTCCCTCCCCTCTCCTTCTTCCCACCATCCCTGGGTCCCTTCCTCCTTCTGCCTCCTTCCCCTCCCCCACCTTCTCCCCTTCCCCCCTTCTGCACAGACACTCTCCAGCTTGTTGCCTCCCCCTATCCTTCCCACCTCTTTCTTGGAAGCCCACCTCAAGCTATTCTCTCTCTGCAGTTGAAAGACATTTCCTCAGCAGACACTTGAGGCCACTTCCTAAGAACAAGTTTTGATGAGGACCAGGAGAAAGCACGAGAACACTGGGGAAGAAGCGAGGTGCCACCCCATGGAAAGAGACCCCAGCTTGGGGCCAGACAGACCTGGAGTCTGCCACTTGTCTACTCAGGATGATGACCTAGAATGCGCCACCAGGTAAAGTAGGGACACGGCCAGAGGACCCTGCCCCGTGCTCTAGGATGCCCAGTACCTTCCCCTCCAGAGGAATTCAGAAGCTGTTTCCACATTGCCCACCTCCACCCTGAATCCCTGAGAAAGGAGGGACAAATGGAGAAATTCAGAAATGGGGCCATAACCTGGGTCTGCTGACCCTTCAACTGTCCCACCAAGGCAACCCAAAGGTGCCTAGACTATCCCTGAGGGGACCTTTATGGGAAAAGAAGAACTTCAGAACTCTTCTGAACACCTTCCTACATGCCAGAGCCTGTTACCATGTTGGTTATGGCTTTGGAGGCAGGCAGAACTGACTTTGAGTCACGGTTCTAGAACTTTCTATGTGTCTCTGCAAGCTCTTCAATCTTCCTGAACTTCAGCTTCTCTGGCCAGGGGTTGGGTGCCATGATGTCTCTTGTACAGCGTGTCCTCAGGGATCCCACTCAGCACGGAGTAGGTGGCTGTCCTTGTGGTGGTGGTGATGCTGTGACAAGGACCGGAAGGAAGGAAGGAACACATCTCTGAGGGAGGTGGCAGGCTGGGCGCCACCAAGGCATGCTGCATGGCCACCGCTCTCTGGCGGAGCTGCTCAGAGATGACGCCTTGGGTTAACTTCCTCCCGTCTCCCTCTGCCCCGCGGCTCCCTCCCACCCCTTCCTCCCCCACCCTGCAGGGGTGAAGTTAGCCTACCACTGGGGTTAGCAGAAGGTACAAACTGGATTAGATGTTAAATCAATTTGGCCTTCCTCCCCAGGGACGGCACAGGCAGGTTCCATATGAATAATGATTTGTCTGAGGCAGCAAACTGGATTATTTGATCAAAAAGGGGAAAAAACAACTCATGTTCATTTTTTAATAATGGCTTTTGCATCCAGTCTCCCGAGCTTGGCTAAGAGGGGAGGGCAGGGGTGGCGGGCGGACAGGCTGGAAGAGAGACAATAGCAAAACAGTCTTTCCTCTGAGAGACTCTGTTCCCACCTCAGACTCCAGTGGGGGCTGCCAAATCCGGACCCCAAGAGGGGGTTTCCATTCCTCTGTTCCTACATCACTGAATAAAAATCGGAAGAGTAAGAACATTTATCCCGACTGCTTTACAATAAGACATGCTCTGCTCTGTCCCTTTTCATTTTCATAGCTCGTTTCATCTTACCCTGGAGTAGGCACTGAAACTTAACGGATAGATGAAGACATGGAAGCTCCTAGAACCAAGTTTCTCAGACTTGGTGCTGTTGACATTTGCTGGACAGTGCTTGGGTGTGGGGGCTGTCCTGCGTGCTGTGGGATATTGAGCTGCTTCGCTGGCCCCTGCCAGGCTGATGTGGCCTCCCCCCAAGTTGTGACAACACAAACCATCTCCAGCCAGGCATCCCCCATGGGACAGAATCTGTACTGGTTAACAGCTTCTGTTCTACATTAGTAAAGTGAGTAGTAGATCACACAATGAATGATGAGTTTACCCGGGATTCAGACTCAGGAAGTGCCCCCCAACCACCACCACTGTGTCTGCTCCTAACTGCTTCCCCATATGAGCGCACGCCAGCCCGAAGAGGGAGATGGTCAAATGCCAGAGAGAGACACCGCCGGTGTTCTGGCAAGTTCTGAGGGACAGTCAGTGTTTCAGAGAAGCAAAGAAAGGCTTTGTAGAAAGGGGCCGGGTTTCTACCATGACGTGAGGAAACTCTCACTCTGTACCCCATGTATGTCGACTGTCAACCGAATCAGAAAGAATTACTCTCTTCTCTTAGCAGCCCTGTATAGGACCACCACCAGGAACAGACAAACACACACCACCGAATTAGTACTGTTAACTGAAATTTGTCAATAAAATCATAGTGGAATGGTTTCCCATTGTGGAAAAAAAAATTTTTTCTGTGTATTTACACATTAATACCCTCCGTTGGGCCTCTTGCTCACAAAGTCTGATTTATAGAAAGTAAATCTTTATGGAAAGTCTGCCGACTCCCGTGCTGGAGGGTTCACTGTGGAAACCGCTTGCTTAGTCACTGGGAGAGCTGTTCTTGGAGGAGAAGCTGCGAGATGCCTTTGGTGTTTGAGTACAGACTGTAGAGCCACTAGGCCTGGGTTACCCTGCCCCTTGTTGGCTGTGTGATCTTGGGTGAGTTACTTAACCTCTCCTTGCCTTGGTGCATTCATTTGTAAAATTAAAAAATAAAATTCATAATTGTACCTACCTTAGCTTGCACTGAGAGTTCATTTGTATAAATGAATTAACATAAACATAAAGTCAGAGAACAAGCTGGGGCTTACAGAAAGGGCTGTTTAAAGGTTAGCTTTGGGGCGCCTGGGTGGCTCAGTGGGTTAAAGCTTCTGCCTTCGGCTCAGGTCATGGTCTCAGGGTCTTGGGATTGGGCCCCGCATCAGGCTCTCTGCTCAGTGGGGAGCCTGCTTCCCCCTCTCTCTCTGCCTGCCTCTCTGACTGCTTGTGATCTCTGTCTGTCAAATAAATAAATAAAATCTTTAAAAAAAAATAAAGGTTAGCTTTACTGCTATTGTTATTATAACCAGCATCAGCATCATTACCCTTGCCATTTGAAAAGCTACAGTTATGCAGAGCTAAGCCAGACCTGGGGCCTATTAGCAGCCCTTTCTCATGCTTCTCTGTGGAACTGGCCCCTTCCCTCTTCTCTTTCCCAGCTCCTGGTTTGGGACTTTGGCTCTCCTGCACTGATAAAAATCACAGGCCTCCTCAAGGCCTTTCTGAGGATGGCTGGATCTAGGAGTGAGACTCAGCGAAGACCTGATTGCATGTGAACGAGGAATGTCATGGGCTGGACCTTCACTTGGTGCTCCGAGCTTTCAGGAAGTCTTAGGTCCTATGTAAATAAGTTTGTCCAGAAATGCGGCGGAAGGTGCCTTGGTGGCTGTTGCTCACCTGCTCCTGCTTCTTGTTCCTGGGAGCCTCCCGTTTCCCTCTGCTTCTCAGACAGTCCTGGAATGGGAACTCCCACAGCAAGGGGCTTCTTCTGTCCCCACAGCGAAAGTCTTCCTAGAAAAAGTCTTGAGCTGATCTCCCAAGGGTCACCTGGAGGACTGACATCTACACCTCAGAGCAGGGTATCTGGGTCTGGAAACATCAGGAAATCTTAATGCAAGGGCAACAAATTACCCTTATTGACATCTTTTGGGGCTTTTGGAGTCCCAAATGCTGCACTAAATTCTTTGTATGTATTTTCTATTTAAATTCTGTATTTCTGTATTTCTGTATTCTATTTAAATTTCTCTATTAAGTTCTGGCCGCCCAGTGGCTAGCTTCTATTATTATCACAGTTTTACAGATGACAAAGCGAAGGCTCAGAGGAGTTAAGTGACATGCCTAGGGATGCACAGCTGGGTGGACACAGAGCCAAGCTCTCTGGCTTTAACATCTTGCCGTAAATCCATGTATACTTTTGGACGCATGTCAGAATGTCATGGGCGATGCTGACACGGTAAAGGCTACATGGAACTCCTTATCCTATTTTTGCCTCTGCTCTAATTATTTCAATATAAAAAGTTTAAACAATTAATTTAAAAAATACATATACATCCATTGAACACTGGCAGTGAGCCCCGCCCGTGGCTACACCCTTTGGCATCCGGGGAAAATAAAGTGGTCCTAAACTCCGATCGCATGGGACTTTCGGCTTGCACAGATGTCAGTGAGTGGCTGCCCCCAGTGCAAGGGAAGGTGGCCAGGTCCAAGCAGCTGTCTGTCCTTAAGTCAAGGCTCCCCGGACCGCTGCCTCGCCTACTTGCTAACGCGGGAAGTCTGAGATCAAGGTGTGAACAGGTCTGGTTTCCTCTGAAGCCTCACTCTGTGGTTTGTGGATGGCCATCTTCACCATGAGGCTTCCCCTGGTCATCCCCTGTGTGGGCACCTGTGTCCTAATCTCCTCCTCTTAGACACCTGTCCTACTGGATCAGGGCTCACCCTAATGACTGCATTTTTTTAATAAAGATTTATTTATTTATTTATTTATTTGACAGAGAGAGAGATCACAAGTAGGCAGAGAGGCAGGCAGAGAGAGGAAGGGAAGCAGAGAGCCCGATGCGGGGCTCAATCCCAGGACCCTGGGATCATGACCTGAGCCGAAGGCAGAGGCTTAACCCACTGAGCCACCCAGGTGCCCCTAATGACTGCATTTTAACTCAGTATTTCTTTAAAGAACCAATCTCCAAATATTGTCACTTTCTGAAGTATGTGGGGGGGGGTTGGGATTTCAACCTATGAATTTCTGGGGAGACACAAGTCAGTCCATCATCAGCCCTGGTTTAGTAGGAATGGGGACAACTAAAAAGGGCATGATGGGAGGAAAGACCAAGAAGTACCCGGCTTCACCACGGAGGTGGTGTTTTCACTCACTCCTAGGATGAACTCAGGACTACCAAGCAGAAGACGGTCAGACCTCCTGTAGCACCATGACCCAAGCTCGGAGAGGTGGGAGCATGGAGGAAAACCACCCAGCTGGACCTACTGTGTGCCAGAGCTTGGAGCAGTAGTGACGTGGGGGCACTCAATGTCCTGAGTCCGGACGCTGGGATGACATCCACATTTGTTCTGCATCTAGAACGCAAATTGCCAATCCGCGTCCTGTGAAGGAAAAGTGTCATCCCAGGAAACCCAGGAGAAGCCCTCGAGGAGTTACTTCTCCTGAGGGAAATGCTTTCCAAGAGCTGGTCCAAGAGGCCAGGCAAGCCAAGGCAGATCTGAGCACTAGGGAGTCAGAATTTCTCCCCCAGCCACATCTCCAACAGACAGAGCCTTGAATCCCAGCCACTCTGGCTCTCGGGAACCCCATGATCCTCCCTGAAAAGCTTCAGTTCTGACAACCGGGATGGCCTGGAGCGCAGGGTCAGGGGAGCTACAGAACCCAAGGGGCCCTGCCACTTCCTGGGCCCTTCACTGTTCCCAGGAAGCCAGTCCAATGGCTCTGCTCCAGGAAAGAGGCAAAGAATAAATTCTCTTCCATGGCTCCCAGCCTGACCTCCAAGAATCCAGGGCCCTCCCAGGCCACTCACATCTGCCCATGCCCCTTCGCCAGCCCCAGGAGGATGGGATATCTTTTTTTCCTGAGGAGGACTTCTTTCCACAGTGTCTCCTACCCATCTGGGCTGGGCTGCGTCAATGACAGCACAGCACAGTAATATTCTGCGGCCAGGTTCTTGGTTCTATTTGTTTTTTGGTGTGGTGTTTTTTGTTTTTTTTTTAGCAAATCTGCCAAGGATTTTGTCAGCTGAGTGGGGAAAATATTTCATTCCTACTTCAGACCAGATACACCAGCCCTGACAGCTGATGGGATTTTGTTGGGGAAAATCATTCCCCACCTGATGTATTTAATCAAACACATCATGGACCCCAGAGTATCTCTTTCTGGCATTTGGGGATTAAGACTTTCTTCATGTCTCTCGTTCACACTGTCTATATCTCATCCAAAAGACAGCTAAGCCCCATAAATCAGGCTGCAGGGGACAGTCAAGGTCATGAATCTCCTTCAACTTCACCCCCCCCCCCTGCCCTGTGCCCCACTTCCCAACCATGGCCACCTGGGGCCACATTCATGCCGATCCTGTAGACGGTGACCTGGGAGAAGCATCCGGAGGTAGGGAACTGATTCCCTCCTGCTCAATCAGCTCCAGCGGCTTTCCTAACCAGCAGTAGAGCAGAGTGGGTCCTCTGGGCCAGGCATGGAGTCAGGCACTTTACACGTGACGCAATGAGTGTGTGAGAAAGGAGCCTGAACTAGCTAAGAATGCTCGAGTTGTCCTTGGTGTCCCCAAGGCCATAATCTCACAAATCATTTCTCCTTTCCTCTCCCAACTCCCCTCCCTTCCTTCTTCTCCATCTTCTTCTTCCCCTCCTTCCTCCCCTCCCTCCTTCCTTCCTCCATCCATTCAATGAAAGCTTGATTACTGAGTGTCTGCTGCATACCAGGAGCCACACTCAGACATGTTGCTACTTAAAGAGAATGAGTCACATGTGCTTTCAACCTGCATGGGGCTTACATGCTGGAGAAATGCCTGTCCTCACTAGGTTGTCTTCTGAGGACATCTTATGAGACACTGAGGCCCTAGATCTGACGCATGGTCTGGGTATAAAAATACTACTAATAAACACTGGGTGGCTCAGTCCATTACATGTCAGACTCTTGATTTCAGCTCAGGTCCTGATCTCAGAGTTGTGAGGTCGAGCCCTGCGAGGGAGATCTGAGCTGGGTGAGGAGCCTACTTAGGGTTTTCTCTCCCTCTCCCTCTGGCCCTCTGCACCCCCATAAGCTCTCTCTCTGTGTCCTAAAAAAATACTACTAATGATAATAATACAGAAGATAACTAATAAAATTAATGAGAGGGAGAGTCTTCATTAGCAAATAGTGGAAATAATACCCATTTCATTGACATTTAAATGCTCATTTAAAAGTCTCTGGACACCGTGCATTACCATCAATGTCATTAAGAAAGTAAGTTCCTTGTAGGACCGCTGGGCTGCTCTAACTAGTTCATTTCTGTACAAGGCACAGTGTCTGCTCTGCCAGCATTAACTGTCTTTTGCCTATTGACTGTTGAGGTCTTCCCAAGTCCTACAGCTGGTGGAGGGTCCTGGCTACTATAATTTCTTATTCTTCTCTTCCAACATGGCTCAAAGCAGACACTGTGCCATCCCAGCACGATCCATGGGATTTTCCCCACACGTCTCTCCGGCCTGCTTGGTGCCAGAGACCCCCAAAGTACTTCCCCAGGTAGAGAGGCAGTGCCCACCGGGACCCACTTGTCTTAAGGACCACTTATCTAAGATGGTGGAAAGACTAGAGCGTGGTTCCCTCACATGATCTTGGGCAAGTCAGGCGACATCTGTCAGGGTCTTGGCAACAACAAAGGGCTTGGCCGGTCAAGGTCATTTGGGGAGACTTTAATGAAGAGCTTATCTAAAAATCTGTGTGGAAGAGGCAGGGAAGATAACAAGAGGCAGGGCAGAACCCCTGCAGAGGATTAGTCTAGAGGTGACATTACCATGCCCCGACCAAGAGTCAAAGGAGGAAGAAGCAGGTTCACAACGTGGAATGCAGGGCATGCCCAGAGGGTCACTAGCAGGATCTGTGAACTTTGGTGGAGGAACTAGAGGTCTGAGATGACCGGGCAAGAAGGGAGCAGAGGGACTAACTACACAGACCTTTCTCTCCTTCCTGCATCCACCTCTCTCAGATGTGCCAGGGCTCCCACTTGCCAAATCCACAAAGAAACCAGAAAGCACAGGAGATCACTGATGGCCTTTCCACAAGTAAATATGGACCATTCTCAGGGCAAAAAGCTCAGTGGAGAAGGGTAGACAGTAGATCCAGTGTTGAGGGGCACACGGAAGCTATCTTGCGCAAATCTCTCTGATCTTCAATCCCTCCTCAACCCATACAGCAGGCTCAACACATAAAACATATAAAATCAGCCCATCCCGCTTCAGTGAAGGTGGCAGACCAAGATCCCCACTACTGAGCATCTCCCGCAGACCTTAAGGAAAGCCCTCGGGCTCACATGGACGTGAGCCTAATGTTCCTGGGGCACTGTGGGACTCCCGGTAACCCCCTCCCCGAAAGATTTCCTCCACTGACCTTCCCCATGCATCTGAAGCCCCCTTGTCACTTCCTGCCTTTGATTCAGGCTCATCATCCTAAGTATCAATCATATGTAATCCTATTAGCCTCAATAAGGTTTAGACCCAGAAATCAAGGCCCAGGTTCCATTGTGTCCAACAGAGGTGCCACCAAACAGACACAGGTATCATCTCCTCGTGCTGGGACTACCCATTTTTTCTTGCCCACTGGCTTTCCCACCTCTGCCTGTTTTGTTTTGTTTTTTCCCTGTTTCTCATTAGGATTTGCACCTGTTCTCTCTCTCTCAATCTTTCTCACTCCCTCTGTCTCTTTAGAAACAACTATGTAAGTGTATGCACTAGAACTCACACCCTCTCTTGCTGACTGTTGTACACAACTTATTTCTGGTTCCAATTGTCCTGGGCATTTCAGCCCCGTGGTTAAAAGCATGGACCTTGGCATCAGAGCAGCTCTGTTGTAAGAATCAAATAAGATAATGCACGTAAAATACTTGACACAGTTCCTGGCAAGTGGTAAGCACTCAAAACAATTTTGTTATTATTACTTTCCAAAGTGTAATATACACGCTGTCCCCAGAGCCTCAGGCCCCAGTCACGACGGAGTTCTCAAATCTAGAGTCCCTTTCCACTAAATCTGGACCTTCCCATTAAAGTAAATAAATGAACCTGATGAAAAGAAATATCGAACACTTCCTTGATGCTGGATCCAAAATATAAAGGCTGAAAACCAGAAGACATCATGGCAATCTTCCTATGGTATTCCAGAAAAGATGCACAATCCAAGCACATAGAAGGGTCTGGGAGAAGGAAAGGGACAGAGCATGGCTCTGTCTCAGAGAAGGTCACACAATTCCTGAGACAATCAGAACACTTCACTGGAGGGATGTCAAAGTGTCCGATGTTAAGGATGCCTCGGATAAAAGCTTGCAAACACGCAAGGGAACATTCCCAACAGGCCATCCCTGTCACCCTCCCAGGATCCAAAGGTGAGTGGAGAAGGGCAGCGAAGGGTCTTGGAGCACCACGTGTTCATGCATTCATTCCAAAATTAAACACTTTTTATTTTTATTTTTTTAAGAGTTTGTTTATTGATTTGAGAAAGAGAGAGAGAGAGAGCAGGAGCAGGGGGAGGGACAGAGGGACAAACAGACTCCCCGCGGAACAGGGAATCCGATGTGTGTCTGGATCCCAGGACCCTGAGCTCATGACCTGAGCCGAAGGCAGACACTTGACTGCTTCACTGACTGAGCCACCCAGGCGCCCCCACCCCCAAAATTAAATATTTTTTTGAGCAACTGCTCTGTGGCAAGTATTGTTACAGCTGCTTGGTGGGGACAAAGCCGTGAACCAATCAGACAAAGACGCAATGAGCTCCGGAGGCTTAGGTTGCACTTGTCAGAAACAGACAGGAATCGAAACTATCAAAGCTGATGGTCAGAGGGTGTAATGGCCCCAGTCATAACCCTAAAATATATCCACGTGCTAGTGACTAGAGTCAATACGCTGAGCTTCCTGGCAACAGGCACGTTAAGGTTCTGGATAGAGTTGCTTTTGCTAAGCCTCTGACTTTAGAGTAGGGAGATTCTTCTGGATGGTCTGGAAGGGCTGGCCCAACGTCCTCGACGGGGTCCTTAAGAGTGGAAGGTGGAGGTAGCGATAAAAGGGCTCAGAGGGAAATGTGACACAGAAGGGTGGGCAGAGTGGCAAAGCCACTGTGGCTTTGAAGACGGAGCCGGGGCCCCGAGCCACAGACGACGAGCAGCCCCAGAATCTTCCTGGGGAGGGCGAGGGGGCAGATTCTCGCCTGCAGCCTGAGCCATCCTTTGATTTGACCCCGCTGAAGACCGGTGCAGCATTTCTGAACTAGAGAACTGTAAGACGACCAACGTGTATTTGTCGAACACTTCGGGTAATTTGTTACAGTAGTGATGGGAAACCAGCAGGGATGGTGGTAGGTACTGATAGAAAAATAAAGTCAGAAGAGGTACTAGCTCTGCATGGCATGTACTTGAGTTGGGAGAGAACTCAGTGTAAACAGAGAGGTTCCAAAAGGGCTCCCCAGGAAGGTGCTGTTTGAACAAAGAACTGAAGAGGGGGACGTAGGAAGCCATGCTGTTGTCTGGAGGGAGAGGCCTCCAGGAAGAAGGAACAGCAGGCACAATGGCTCAGAGATGGAAATGGGTCTGGTGCCGGCCAGGAATAGCAGGGAGCCTGGAGAGCTAGGAACAGAGGGGGGCGATGGAAAGAGTAGCAGGAGGTGATGCTGGGGGACTGATTGGTGCCCAGATCGGGAAGGACTTTGACTTTCATTCCGACTCTGGTGGAAGCCATTGGAGGGCTCTGTGCAGAAGAGAAACACACTGTGATTTACCCATGATGGAAATTCTCTGGGTATTGTGTTAAAACGAGACTGGACAGGGGGTGCTCCCTGAGGCCATGCCACAGGTGAGAGGCGATCATGGCCCACACCGGATAAGACGTGGTGGGCACCGCTCATTAACATGTCTGACCCACAGGGGCCAAGGAAGGAGGCAGTGGTGGCAGACTTTGGCACCTGATGACCACACATGTCTTGAATTCTTTATGATCTGGGCAACTGAGATCATCTCAAAACTTCCCTCACCTCCTTTTCATGAATGACTCAATCCCTCACATCTCTCCTTAAACTCATTTAGGTTTTCCACCTGCAGCTCTTCTCAGGGACTCAGAGGTGGGCTGCCCACTGGGGAGGGTCATGCATCACACCCTAGCGGGGCAAGGTTCAGGGGGGGTGGATCAGAGGCCACCGCCAGACCCCCTCTGTGCTGGACGGTTGCCCGATGTTCCCCATGTAGTAAAACACAGAGAAGCCCATGTATTTATAACTCTCCAAGCTTGCTGGTCAGCATATTCCCAGGGACGTGTATCTGTCTGCACCCTACCCTGCAGGAAACTACTTCAAGAAAATGCATTAAGAAGAATCAGCAGGAGGCAAGGGTACCGCTGGTCAGGCTCCCTCCCTTTCAATTATTTATCGCTCATAATTTCCAGCAAATCCCTGGCTGTTTATTGGTGATCATCCATTATTGAAGCACTTCCTAGGGCCTGGGCCAGGTTTTCGGGAGCTGGATAGAGCTGGGGCGTACTTGTGAAAGCTGTTAGGGAAGCCCCAGGGACAGCAGGGTCTCCAGAGTGGCTGGTTATCAGCCGAGGATACACCTTTTAATTGTTGGCTTTTGTGGGAGCCTGGGATTGGTCGAGACCCAGCGTGTGGTTTTACCCTCGGTAATTGAGAGAGCCTTGACAATTTAGGAATCTTGTGTGTGTTAAGTTGCCTCGTCTATGGGGATGACCGTGGACCCCCAATGGTTGTCAGCTCTTTGCCCTTCACAAGAGCTTGGCGTGCCATCGTTGGCCTGGGTTCCTTCCCATTCAGCTACTCCCAATAAGCAAATGTCGCTCTTCCCAACATTTTCTGGGCCAAGAATTTGGCAGTCAAGTCAAAAGGATGGGCAATTACAGGCCAATATATTCACCAGAGGGTTTTCCCCTATCCGAGTGAACAAAACTGTTGTCATCCAGCCAGCAATCTGGGGGCTACCTTTTATCTCCTGCTCCCCCCCCCCCACTTCCCTACAATCTATCCCACTATCCTCCAATCTATCAACAATTCCTCTTTGCTCTCCTCCAACACAAAAATACGTTTCACATTTTTGCCGTGTCTTTACCTCTCTGTCTCCATTATTTTGCCCTAAGACACCACCACCCTGTCCCATTTGGTGACTGCCACATCCTCCTTCCTGATCTGTTTGCGCCCTTCTAATCCACTCTGGACCCATCAGCCATAAGTGTCTTCTAAAAACCTAAACCCCTTAACATTACCTTTCTTCTCTCTCTTCACCGTCTCACACAAGAATGTCCCTCTCTCATGACTCCAACCTCACCAGCCTTTGGTCAGTTGCTTGAGCAAGCTTTTCCTGCATGTGTCTTTGCACAAGTTCTTCCCTCTTATAGGGATGCTATTCCACCAGATCCTCCCATGGCTGGCCCCTTCTATAATTCAAGCCTCAGCTTCAAATGTCATTTGCATGGAATCCTTCCCTAACTGCCCTATCCCAAACAAGTTGTCCCCCATATCCTGCTATTTTCCCCTGGTATTCTCCATCTGGATTCTAGTTTTTTTCTTTATAGCTTTTCTAACATTTGGCAATGGTTTATTTATTTTGTTTACCTGTTTCAATTTAAAATTCAGACTTCAGGGGCACCTAGCTAGCTCAGTCATAGAGCATGTAACTCTTGATCTCTGGCTTGTAAGCTCAAGCCCCATGCTGGGTGCAGAAATTACTTAAAAGTAAAAATCTTAAAAAAAAAAATTCAGATTCCATCCCTAGGTTGTAAACTCTACAAGATTTTCACCAGTGCCTAGCATAAAGGCTTGACACTTAGTAGGTGCTCAATAAACATTAGCTAATAAATGAAGAAGGCGATCATTTGCAATGCCAAAATTGTACCCATGAATCCAAAAAATAGGTACTATTTCCAACCATAGTTCCAACCTCTGATGACCAGAAATTCTGTCATCATTTATTGTACCAAAGGATTCTCCCATAGTGGAGGATCTTAGGTTGAAGTCATCCAAGTGATCATTCCTACTGGAATAGGGACCCCAATGCAACAGTGGGTAGATGATCACCCCTCTCCTGCTTGAACACTGCCAAGCCATGGATGACTCTGACCCTGTTGGCCTGCAGACAGTCCATCGTGGGACAACCTTGGCTATTGGAAAAGTCTTTCTTACATAACTCAGACGCTGCCTTCCTCAAGACATCCACCATTTTATTTAATTTTCACCGTTCAGTTAAGACTGTGGACTCCAGGGTTGGCTAGACTTGAGTCTGAATTCTGGCTCCACCATTCACTGAGCTATGCAACTTTGGATAAGTGGTTTCTGAACCGTGGTACTGTATTTATAAAATGGAGATAACCATATTATTGTCACACAGGGACAGGCATAAGATAGTGCTTGTCAAGTGCTTGGCACAGGTCCTGGCACACAGCAGTCCTTCAGAACTAGTAGCAGCTGTTTCAAAAAAGGAGGCAGAAGAGGGGTGCCTGGGGGGCTCCGTCAGTGAAGTGTCTGCCTTCAGCTCAGGTCATGGTCTCAGGGTCCTGGGATGGAGCCTGTGTCAGGCTCCCCACGCTCACTGGGAGTCTGCTTCTCCCTCTCCTCCCCACTCCTGCTCTCTCATGCTGTATCTGTCACTGTCTCTGTCTGTCTGTCTCTCTCAAATAAATTAAAATATTTTAAAACAAATGAGGCAGAAAAGAGAAGAATTAAAAGCACATGGTAGGGGGTCTGGGTGGCTCAGTCAGTTGAGGGTATGACTCTTCGTTTCGGCTCAGGTCACCATCTCAAGGTCTTGTGATCAAGCCACATGTCAGGATCCCCACTCAGCTCCAAGTCTGCTTGAGATTCTCTCTCTCTTTCTCCTTTCCCCTCTGCCCCTGCCCCCTACTCACACATGCACGCGTATGGACATACTCTCTCTCTAAAAATAAACAAAATCTTTAGAAAGAAAGAAAGAAAGAAGGAAAGGAAGAAAGAAAGAAAGAAAGAAAGAAAGAAAGAAAGGCACATCATCTGGGACCAGGTGTTCTAGCTCCAGCATAATCGTCGCTCACTAACTGGGGACCCCAGCTAAGTGGCTTAATTGCTCAGTGACTCAGTTTCTCCATCTCTAAAACAGACATCCTAAAAATAACTATCCAACTCATTAGACTGCTTGAAGAATTAAGCAGTCCCACACTCTTGGACTCTTTAGACCAACCCCTTGCATGTTGTACATGCTCAGTAAATGTCAGCTGTCCTTACCCTCAAGACTATGGCTCCACTCTTCCACATATCTTGATTTTCTTTTTTTTTTTTTTGTCCTCAACTTTGTCCTCCTCTTCAGAGGAATCCAAAGAAATGAACCAGAGGCAAACACCCAATAACCAGGAACCAACACCCATGGTGTCTCACGACCACACTCTTGCTAAGCTATGCAGGCCCATAATGTCAACTCATGGGACTGCATCTGTGTGCGTCAATTCCCGAATGGCTGTGATTTGTGATTTTCCTGACAAGTTCACTGGTGACGCAGGTACTCCGTGGAACACCCTGCCTCACTACTTTCTCTGGAAGAAAGAAAAGTTTTGTGCACGTGAGGAGTAGTCATGCGTGTTCAGTGTGCTTGAGAAATCTTAATTTAACCAAGTAAAACGGTCATCTTTCTGCAGTGTTTCTTAGGGGCATGAATAAGGAACTCTCTGGGGCCAAGGCACAGTGTGAACGGGTTCCTGAATGATTGGGCTCTGTACCATTTGTGTTTTGGAACATCTATTAAACATCTATGAATGACTCATCGAATTAGATCTCTGCGGGGCAGAGTTGGAGAAATTCTGTTGTCGATCCAACCCACTGCCTGAAAAAGGGATGTGGGCAGCCAAGACTCCACTGGCCCATTATTGCATTCGATTCAGGGACACCTAACAGCTCAGCTGAACTTTTCCTTACGGAACAGGCTGAATTCGTCCAGGACCCCAAACTATTTTGGTATCAGAGGGGTTTGGCTTCATCACCATGAAAGAGGTGCATTCCTTCACTGCCAGGAGAAACTGACTGTGGAGCTTGGGGCATTCACTGGGATCCCAAAAATACACTTCTGGGGTAAAAGAATAAAGAAATGATCAGTGGCCACTGATTCCTTCTTCACTGTTTTCCTTCTCCCTGGATCATATGAGCTCCTTCCAGGCAAAAATAAAAATCTAATTATTTCAATGTGTCTGTGTTTCAAACAAATCTCTCAAATTAAAGTGTTAAGTACGACATTTCCCTAAGAGCCTACCAAACCTCATCTTCGAAGAACGTTTCAAAGGCCCACATCACAGCTCGTATAATGATACAAAATGTTCACCCTCATTGTTCTCATTCATATCAGAGAGAGTTTTGCTGAAGAGAGCGAGGATGGTTGAGTAAGTCCAAGAGTAATTAACTCCCTAGAATACTTCTATTGTTTTAGAGATCTTTTTAACGTCCATATAATTTAATGAAAAACACAAACTCCATTAGCCAAATTACATTCTACGATTAAGGCCAGGCCAGGAAGAAAACTAATGACATTTTTCCTTGGAGTTTCCGCCATGTTGAAGTGAGAATTTACATGTTGATTGCGAGGTTAGTATCTTAACGTTATGTTGGGTCTGTGTCTAGTTACGCTCACTACATCATACAAAACCGGCCACGGAAATTCAGATGCAGATTTATTTATCACTGGGCAAGACCGCTTTATCCGAGATTGGAAAATATACCCCACCGAGCACAAGCAAAATCAGCATTAATAGTTGACAGGGAAAAGGAATGCTAATTTAAGAATTAACTAATTGCTTTCTTTTTTTTTTTCCCAATTAGCTGATCTTTATTCATTGACTGGAATCCTACTAAGTCGCCACTTAATCATGTATTGATGGCAGATGATGGACTAAGTGGCCTAACTCATTGCTAAGAGACCTTTGATAGGAGCCCTACCTAGCTCTCATAAGCCCCAAGGAAAGCCCCTTGTGCCTTGAGAAACCGGGACCAACATAAAAGGAAATGAACACTTTGGAGTTTTCCAAATATACACAAATGAGTAAACCAGGGACACTGGGCTGGGTTTGATCGTGGAGCCAAACACGAAAGCGTAAGGACTCCATTCCCAAGCACTAACGCAAAGTCCTCACATCTTCCATTGTGGTTTTCTAGTATTTCTGTGATGAACATTCTCGGAATTTATCTCATTCTCTTCAATATGGTCAGGAAGTTTGTTAGGGCTGACCTATGACTCAGAGCCCTGCTCATTCCCTCCCAAGGCAAGTGCCCCGGGCTGACTTAAAGACCTAAGGAAGACTAGAAGGCAGAGGGTCCATCCAAATGCTCAGCTGTGTTCAAAGACTTCTCTGAGTCCAGTGTCTTGACGGTCATGGTCCAGTGGGTTAATGGAAGAATTTGCTTGTTTTTGTTTAAGCATCTCTTCCCCCTGGTCCTGGTGTCACTCCATCTTGGCCCTGCCCAGGAAGGGACTCCTCGTTCCTTTATTAAGTCTCCATCCCCAAACCCATCTATCACCTGTTAGCTCAGTCATCTGCTTAAATCTCTTGAGTAGCTCTAACCAGATGCCAGGTAATAGCAGATATGGTCATTGGCTCTGGAATCCAATTTCCTGGTTTGGGTTGACTTACTAGCTGTGAGAGGCAGTGATATCAGACTTAAAATCAAACCTGTGGTAACAAAGCATGAGCTGTAGTTAAGGCTATGGAAACGCATGTGTTTAGGGGAACAGTGTATCCACGTCTGCAACTTACAAGGAAGTGACAGAGTAACAAGGTGTGTTGGTGAATAATGAGAAGTAAGGAGGAAGGCAAAGGGATGTGTGATAAAGCGAATGTAGCAAAATGTCAATTGTAGCATCCAGGCTGTTGATCGTTGCACAATTCTTTCCACTTGCTTGTGTGTTTGGAAATTTCTCACGATAAAATTTTGGGGATAGAAAATTGCATCACT
Organism: Lontra canadensis; assembly: GCF_010015895.1. Lineage (NCBI taxonomy): Eukaryota > Metazoa > Chordata > Mammalia > Carnivora > Mustelidae > Lontra > Lontra canadensis. The sequence continues at coordinate 4,694,985 of NW_022631052.1, forward strand.
CAACCGATTAAAACAAAAATAAGTACATAAATGCTCACATCTGTACATGAGGGAATAAATAAATCATCTGGTCTATTTTTTCACCTGCTAAAAACCCTTGCCTGAATTCCAATCCCCTCCGGAGTGAATGGGATGCTCTTCCTCGAGCCCTGGTCAGGTAGAGTACTTCCCACCTCCTCCGCATTACGTCTCCTCACTTCCTGCCTCTTGACACATCCATTAGCAGCCTCAAAGTGCTTGTAGATTCCTCCCAGCCCTGCCTGTAGGTTGCTTCATGTGTATGTTGTTTTGCTCGTGTCACGTCCTCCCACTGGGATGGACCCCGGCCACCTTTGCTCCCTGTGCCTGGCCAACTTGTTCTCATCCCTTAAAAACCGTGCTTGGCCTTGGAATTTCGCATTGGGCATTTCGAGTGTCAAGACTTCCCTCAATTTCCCTTAACTCGGTTCATTGTTTCAACCGCTTGCCCATCTGACCCGTCTTCTAAATGGCTGGCTAGTTCTCCCGACTTTTGGTCCCCGGGAAATATGATACACACATGCATTCTGTTTTCAGCCAGCTTGTTGGTAGCCACAGCGGGCAAGGCTGCGGATGGAGCCCAAGGTCCAGATTCGCAACCGTCCTTCTGACCGTCTCTGATCCATCAACCCGTTGCCACTGGGTCGTCATGATCCAGTCTGCCAGGACTGGATTTGACAGAGTTGGTTGGACATACAGTCCACCTTCAGCATCTTTTCCAAGAACACATTATGAAAACCCTTGCCAAATATCCAATTAAAACTGCCATCCTCCCTTATCTAAAAAGAAGCAAAGAGATCACTTTAGCAGAATGTAGGAAACCCCTATGACCCCTGCTGATCACGGCTTCATTTTCCAGGACCTCACACTCTGGACAGCTTTCGTGTGCCTCTCCATCCTTCTGTACTCTGCTGTCTGTTCCAGGAGGCTGACCCATGAGGACTATCTCCGCAGGTCTCTTGCCTCCTGGTGTCAGCTTGAGTTTGGACACTGGCAGTCCCTGGCAGGAGAAGAATGAGATTAGCTATTTATTCCCTGGTTTCCTCCATGCCAGGATGCTGGGGTTTGTCTGTCTCCCTTTTCTGGAGCCCCTGCCTCTGTAAAATGCTAGTCCCTCCATTCAGTTCTCTCTCCTCTAGATTCCCTTGAGATTTTAATCTCAAGCAGCCTCCAGCTGCTGCTAATTGTGGGGAACCTCCCTACCCCTTGTTGTTTTCCCTATATGCATTCACACTTTTGTAAATGCTCCTCTGTTAAGCCCTAGTCACATTACCCAGTTTGGGGGTAAGTCACCTGCACCCTGCTGAGAGTGTGACCTATACTCCATCCATGTTGAGAACAAGCCTGCTTTCAGGACCAAGGATATCCTAAGATGATCCTTGAGAGGTAGGGGTGTGTGTGTGTGTGTGTTCGTGTGTGTTCGTGTGTGTGTGATGCAAAAATGAGGTGATGCTTAATATCTATTTAAGCTCTAAGGCAAAGCCAATTCTGAGAGTTCAAGGACCTGTATCTTGCTTGATGATTCAAAACCAAGGTGTGATGACAGCAGATGTCTCTGCACACTGCACACACATTCATTCAATGAGTATTTCTTTCTTTCTTTTTTTTTTTTCAAGATTTTATTTACTTGACAGAGAGAGGTCACAAGTAGACAGAGAGGCAGGCAGAGAGATTGGAGGAAGCAGGCTCCCTGCTGGGCAGAGAGCCTGATGTGGGGCTTGATCCCAGGACCCTGGGATCATGACCCGAGCCAAAGGCAGAGGCTTTAACCCACTGAGCCACCCAGGTGCCCCTCAATAGGTATTTCTAAACCTTCTATATTTCTGACAGTATGTGAGTCAACATACAGGCTATTGATATAAATCCACTGTGGTCATAATCCTAGAAGAATTCACAAAGGATGTCACAAAATATTTTAAAACTGTAGCAATAAGGCAATGTGCTATGTGCACAAAGGAAAATAAACAGAGTGTGTTAGGAACATAACAAAAAGAGTCACCCATTCACTTAGGAGAGGCTGGCGTGGAATGGGAAGCCTAACAGAGTTCTGGGATATTTGACTTAGGTTTTGAGGGCTGAATAGGAGTTCTACAAGAAGTATTTCATGCAGAGAGAATGACACATATAAAGGCAAATAGATATGATCCTCTCAGTACTAGTTACTGGTGCAGGGATGGATACAAGATATAATTTGGGCCATTGAAAAAATGAATTCTAAAACTTGTATAGGAGGTACTTGAAGGGAATCTCTTTTTTGGGGGTGGTACAGGGTGAGTATAGTGAATATATTATGTCTAGAACTGCTAGAACTACTCTACTTAAGTTAAAGGGAGAGCTAAGAGTTATCGTGGGGTTATTGTGTGCTGTCTGATACACAAAGTGGAGAGAAACTGGGCCCTCCATCCATTGCTTGAGCTGCTGGATCAAGCCTTACTTGAAGCCCATATGTATATTGAGTTCTCAGTTACGCAAGTTGAGGTATCTTCTTTGCTGGTTATTGCTATTTACTACTGAAAGTAGTCTAAACTAATAACAGTCAGGCCAGACCCCTCCAGAAATATGAAGGGGTGTTGAAGCACATCACTCTGGCCTCAGAGAGCAGCAAGTAAAAGGGGATATAAGATACGAAAATGCACGGAGAGTAAAAGAAAGGAAGAGAATGTTGAAGAGGAAAAAAGGAAAATCAAAACCTAAACCAAGTTCTGAAGTGTCTTCTGTTCCCTTTGTGGCAACCTGACCTTTCTTCCCTGGGCAGTAGGGAGCTATAGAAAATTCTCCATAGGAGAGTACCACGGGCAGTGCTGCATTTCAATACAAACAGGCACCTGGACATGGGTGACAGTTTGGCAGATGGTTTGGCAGACCTCTTCCTCCTACCATGTTTTTTCCCTTCAGTGAGCCACACAACCACCTTATTCACAAGAAAAAGGCTATTAAAAATGTATTTTATCTATTATCCTTGGCCTACAAAACCTTGCTCCAAGGAGAAACATTTTCCTAGCCAAGCCCTTGCCTGCAGGCCGGCCGAGCCTCTCTCTTTTCTCAGGAAGAGTTTGGGGTGACACGTCGGGTATCAAAGGATGCTTTCTCATTTACAGGGTCTAGAGAGAGATGGGAGGCCCACACGAGCGCCTTTCCTGAGATTGCTTTTCCCATCCAGCAGCATGAGGTGGTTTCCTGTTCTAAATATTTAACGTGATGCCTTCGGTGTGTCCTCTGGAGAATGGGAACTTACACGCTGATGTTTACGAAGGGGGAGGGCCATCAAGACCAAAAGACACACACTCAAACAAATCCAACCAAATAGCCCTAATCCCACCCCCACTCCCAGGACCGGAGGAGCGCTCATGATTTATGGCTCTGCTTGCAGAAGGAAAAAAAAAAAGCTCTCCATTTTCCTAAGAGGGGTTGCAACTAAAAGAAGCTTTACCCGGGCTCCCTTTGAAACCAGAAACCCCACTCCCTTTGCCCTGACGGCTTCTGAGCGGAGCCAGAAAGAATGCTACATGTACACTTTTAACCTTCCTCCCCTCCCCAAGAAAGGGCTCTGGAAATTCTCTAAGTGGATTCGCCTTGTGTAGAGAAGGGAAGGGGCGATGGTCGGGAATCTGCTTTGGGTTGGGGGGGATCTGGGCAGGGTGTGTGTGTGGTGTGTGTGTGTGTGTGCTCATGCATGCTTGAATCTCAAGGTCAGATAGCAACGTGGGAACAGCAGCACTGTGAAGGGACCTCTGGCTTATCATCAGTCTCTCTTCCCAGACACATTTTCTGGGACCAGGGGAGACAAATGGGAGTCACTGGCTAGTATGAAAGCAAGCTGAGAGCAGATCCAGAGTCTGAGCTGAATGGAGGGTCCCCAGGAGAAGAGAAGGGCAGGCATTAAGAAACTGATCTACACCAAAAAGAAGAGGACAGAGGACAGGCTTGAGAAATAAGGAGTAGCTAGCAGAAGTGATATTCAAAACATTTAGCAAGCAGTATGGTACAGACAGGCCATTGGGAGCACATGTCAGCTGTAAGGCATCAGTCCAGCTCTATCTACACATGCCAACTGGGACCAGCGCTGGATGTGGGAAGTACCTATGTGCAGAAGGCACAGCGACAGTATGGAGACTCAGATGATTCTGTCATAATGTCTTATTGGCATGATTGTAAAAAAAAAAAAAATCACTTATGAGCTACTAGATGAGAAAATGTCCTAACAGAAGAAGTCTTCGAGGTGATTCCATAAGGGAAAAACACAAAACTTGAGAGGCTGTCTGTAGGTTTTTTTTGTTTGTTTGTTTTTTGTTTGTTTGTTTGTTTGTTTGTTTTTTGGTCAAATGAGTTTGGCGAGAGCTCTGGGGTCCACACAGATGAATCTTCTCATTTTTTTCAACTGCAGGAATTCTCAGAGCCTTTGATATGACAAGGGACATTGCAGATATCTCTAAGGAAAGGAAGTGGTTAGAGCATAGGACATTGCATAAGCTTATTTGAATACAGAACTCTTTTCCTGAGGAGCATGTTGTGGAAACTGTGATCCTTGGTCAACACTGGGGAACAGTGCTCAAAATCACTGCTCTGTTTCCAGAAAGGGATTGGGCTTGTTCATGAGATGGTGAGTCCAGAGTTAGTGGAGGTGACACGTTGAGAGTAGATGGGACCACTGGAATAGAGGGTTGGCTGTTGGATAAGGTTGATTCCAGAGCCCATTCCAACTCGGGGATTCTAGGCCTCTGCCTGAGAGCCTCAACTAGACACACGAGGAAAGTCAAGCCCTATAAGCACATAAGTGTTGCACTGCTACCCAGCAGAAGGGACTCACCTTCCTCTCGACAGGCATTGGTCTACCACTCGTGGTTATCAATATTATTATAGGTGGCAGTCAATATTTATAAAGGGCTTACCATATACTGGGCACCATGCCAAGGGTGTACATACTTTCCCTCATTTAATATTTTCAACAAGTGACAAAGTGACTTATTTTCTTCATGTCACACTTGAGGCCCAGAGAGTTCACATGACTTGATCAAGGCCACACAGTTAATAAGGAAAAGATCCAAGAAACAAATCCAATTACCTTCTCTGGACCTCAGTTTACTTTGCCAGCAGAGGAACCGACCAAAACCAATTTGATGCTCTTGGGGTGCATCAAAAGAGGTATAAGGAACTAGAATAAGGGACATATATTCATTCATTCATTCATTCATCCATTTATCTACCTATCCATGAATTCCACACCACCCCTGAACATTTAATCTTATTAGTCTTTATGGAAATCTCTGATGCATATGAAGCATTGCATGTCTCATTACACGATGGGGAGTTTTCTTTTTTTCCTAAACAGGGGGGTGGTCCAGGCCAATCTCCAACTCTACAAAAACTCACTGTGTGACAAGTCCCTTCTCAGTGCCCAGTGGGTACCATGAATCACCCACATCAGAATCACCTGAGATGTTTTTAAATGAATATTTCTTATCTTTTCCTTTTTAAAAATGGACTTATTTAATTATTTATTTGAGAAAGAGAACAAGAGCAAGCAGGAGAAGCAGAGGGAGAAGGACAAACAGACTCTGGGCTGAGCACAGAGCCCAACATGGGGCTCAGTCCCACGATCCTGAGATCACACCCTGAGCTGAAATCGAGAGTCAGATGCTTAACTGACTGAGACACTCAGGTGCCCCAAATGAATATTTCTGAGCTTTACCCAAGACCAAACCAATTTTAACATCTGGGGTGGGAAGTTACATTTTTAACAAGCTTTCTGGTTAATTCATACACCTGTAATTTGGAAGAATTGTTCTAAATTGGTAATTCAAGGACAATGTTTCTCAAAGCACGTTTGTCAAAAAATGATTCCTTTGCCCTACAAAAGGGGGTCCTATGGCCCAACATGAGTTGGGGAGAAGTTCATCATCTAAATCCCTTTTAGAGATTTTCCACGTACATTAGCACAGCGGAGACTTTAAAAGTTCTAGAGTAGAGAAATGTGTTGGAGAAAATTTTAATCAAGTATTTCCCTTGCGTATCTTGCATTCGACAATGGAAATTCTCTTTTTATGTATCATGCCAGCCTATTTCCACCCATCCCCACCTCCTCACCCCCGACCACCTATGAAGCATGCTGGAAAGTTCATATTCTGCAGAGCACATCTGGAGAAAAATAAATCTAGGTGATTAATATAAAAGGCATCCGTGGGGGCTTAGAGTTAGATCTCAATAAATAGTCATTGGTTGGTTGCCCAATATAAGAAATGAAAACTAACTGGGTTTGATCTTGAAAGATGTGTTGGGGAGTCCACGGGAACTCACACACCTCCATTGGACACCCTCCGAGGGAGCACTTAGGAACTCCCCAAAATAGCACACTTAATCCCTTACGCCTGACTCAGGCAAGGGAAGGTAATGGCCTGTGTGATTCAGCTTTTTGCTCCCTGTTGAAACTGTTGACTTTGTCATGTAACCTCTTTGATGCTGCTGAAGTCTGGGCTTTGCTCATCTCTTAGGCACCCAGGTTGGAAGAGCTCAGAATTAGCCCCATGACTCATGAGCTTACCCCGCCACTTACACGTATTATTCCAGAACACAACCCAGGCTGGCTGCACCATGTGTGAAATTCCTCCATGCTACCCAGACCCAGCCCTCAGGTCCAAAGTAACCTTCCCATACGGATCCTGAAGCTTGCAGCCAGTGTGGACACTGGCTGGCTAGAGTCACCACGATGCAACTCCAGCTTCCTCCTTCCTGCTTGTGCACTCCTTTGTCAGTCCCACAAGGCAGGTTTCTCGATTCAGAGTTCGTTGACAGGGGACCTGAAGTCAACTACCAGACTTTGGGCAGCACTGAGCTCATAAAGCCCTGCAACGGGCCGGACTCCACCCAGAAAGTAAGAGGCAGAGAAGCTGCCTCTTGTCACTTCGGAATTTCTCAGGTGTTACTGAGGTTGAATATTAGATGGTTAATGATTAAAGAATTAACCCAGAAAGGGTGAGTCCCATCTTGTATCTTAGTGAGGTGATTTTAGGGGACGGAGGCATCAGGTTGAAAATTGTAGGCTAGACACTTTCAACTTTTCTTTCCAGTTCACTAATCCACGTATCCAAGCCAGAAGACAGACGCTGAGCAGAATGCAAGGCTGGAATGTGGAAACCTCTTTTGTTTTGCTCATCTCTGTACTCCCCAGGGCTTGCGTCTGCATCTGGCATGGAGTAGGTGCTCAACAGATACATGTTTGTTGAATGAATTCAACTCACACACTAGGAGATGCATACATTGTTTGACACCCCTCCCATGAAGCCTTCACGTCTTTGTTCCTTCCCTTGAATGTGAGCTCTGCAGATGGTTTAGTAGAATGTGGTAGTTGGACTGCATATATGGTGGCTCGGGGGTCCAAGAAACACACAAGGAAGCAGCATTCCGTGATCTAGCCTTGGAAACCCTAGGACATTATCCCCAGCATTCTATTGGTTTGGGAGTCATTGGGGCTACTCCAAATTCAAGGGGTGGAGAAAGAGGCTCGACTTGTGAATGATGCAACAGCATTAGTCCCATTCCTTAAGGATCTGACCAGCTCCTCCATGGGAGGAGAAGAAACAAAGGATTTGTGGCCATCTTTACTGTACCTTTCAGAGTTGTTGAAAGGATTAACTATGATGACTTATACAAAGTGCCTCGTGCGTTTTTGCACATTATGAAAGAGATCCCTTCCTCTGGGTAGATACGGCCATTTGGCCAGCAAAGATTGGGCTGGGACTTAACAGCCCTGTCCTGTCTCAGCAAAATGATCTGGAGCAGGACACAGACCTCATGACTGTACCCAGCAGCCCTGCAGACACATGGAAAGATCCAGTAAATTTGATCTATTTGTGAAAAACAGCTGATACCATCACTGCAGTGGGCATCAGCTGTTTGGGGCCAATCCCGTATCTGTCTCCTTCCCTTCTCATCTCAGCCCCCTGGTTTTGCCTTCTGGAAACCATCCCCACCCACTCCCAAGGCATGCAGTCTCAATGGGACAATCCACCCCCTCGCCCCCTCCAATCCCCCAGCTCCCCGCAACCCCTGCCCTCCGCCTTTAGCTGAGAGGCCATGAGACCCAATCCGAGCTAATCAGACATTTCCTTCCTGGGATCTGTAGCTTAAGCAGAGTTACTCATAGACAAAATATTATTGGTGTTCATTCACTTTCAAAGCAGTTCCTGGGAGGGACTGCCCATCACTTCCCTGCCATGTGGATCCCACCATTGACAAGTTCCCTGTCCATTTCTGACAGCTGGTCCTGCTTCTTTGTGTGAGACTTCTGTCCTAGTGAAACCTTTTTTTTTTTTTTTGCACATGACAACCAGAATGGGTTTCTATTGCTTGCGATCACAGAACCTGATGAAGATTCTTATCATTGGTGTCTCTGTCCTCATCAGAGGACTCAAACTGTCAGCCAGTGGCTCTATGTGTAGATGGTAGAGTTGGTCAGTTCAAATCAGTTTCAAGTTCAATCTGTGACCTTGTTAATGTCACTAATCATTCAAGACTCCGTTTATTTATCTTTGGAATGAGAATAAAACCTGATTTGCAGTGCATGCGGGTTTCCTGCCATCCATCTGAGGGTCTCTTGTCTGCCCAGTCCCGAGCTAGGGATGGAGAACATTCTAGAAGTATCAAAGGCAGAAACCCCACCCTCAGTGGGGTTTGTAATCCTTACGGGAAAGACAAAGACAAACAAAGAGAGCTACAACCACACTGAGAGGAGGGGCGCAGGGAGCAGAGCAGTAATCCCATAGATCTCATCATCAGTAGCTTCCACCTGCCAGCTCACTGCTGAATGAATTATACACACTCTGTCCTAGCCTGATGAGCCCCGCAGCAGAGATCCTTATCCACACCCCACAGATGGGGGAAACCACAGCTCCACACCATGCAACTAGGATTTGTCAGACTCCAAACCCACATTCTTCGCTGGCATACTATACTATAAAATAGCACAGACACTACCTGGGTTCTCCCCTTCTTCCCCCCAGGACAGCAGCCTGCCATGGGGGACCCAGGGAAACAAATACCCTAACATCATTTCCTGCCCCCCTCTTCTGATCTCTTGCTAATGCTCTCCTCTTGTTGAGCCCACCTAGGACCTGCAGGACAAGGGGGCCATCAGTGAAGCCACACTGCTCAGCCACCCAGAGCACGGAGCCCGGTGGAGAAAGGCTGGACCCAGGAAACACCCAGCACTCTACACATCCATGGTTTCTTCTGCAGGAGAAGGAAAGACAAGGCGGAATGGTAGTCCATTCGAGGATAGTCTCACCCCTTCAAAGAGCTGCAAAGGAGAGCGGTGTTTTCCGGGTCATAGAGCCAACAAGGGGCAAGTTCTCATTCCAGAAAGTTCAGGGATCTAAGCCTTCTGTTTCCAAACTCCCTGCATTTGCCAGTGTACCCTCAATGTTATTCCTCTTCCAGATGGGAGGTGCACTGAAACCATGCGTAAAGGATTTGTGTCCTAGCTGGCAAAGAGGAAAGCCCACCAAAGGGGCCTTTCATACAGAATGAACCATTTTAAACCATCCACGTAGTCAACATTTACTGAGGACGTACAAATTCGGGTGCATATAGCAATGAGTCCCATCTCTTAGGATTTGACTTTGCAGGAGGAGACAGACAACTGAGCACAGGTGTACATTTTAAATGAACAATCGCTCTGGTACAAATCGACAGTGTAGAGTAGGGCAAACTGAAGACGAGGGACAGACGCACCAGCCCGGAGATCAGAAGGGGCTCCCTGGAGATGATGTTCGAACTGAGTGCAGACCCCAAAGGAGCCACCCTCTAGGTGGACTTGACCAGGAAGGGCATCCAGACAGAGGGAGTCCCACGGGAAACCACACAGACATTTGAAATACCTAGATCCATGTAGTGGCGTAAGGAGAGTTCAATGCCACTGGAGTGGAAGGTGCTAGATGGGGAGACAGCTGGAGAAAGAAATGAGGCTTAAAATTTCAGAAAGGGTCACCTCCTGAAGAAGCTCTGAGTCATGCTAAGGAGTTTGGGCTCTAACCTGGAAGTGATGGGAGGTGTGGCAGGTGCCTGTCATGACCCACACCATGTCCCCGGGATGCAGGGTCTGCACCCCATGTCCACCATGCATCGCCCCATCTCTGCTGTGCATTCTCCAAGGCTACAGAAGGCTTGTTCAACCACCCACAGGCGCGACCCGAAGGACAGAGTGAACACCCTTGCAGGTGACTCTAAACAAAGAGGAGAGACTTTTGCGGCTGGAAGCACGTTCTACACCCAACCTCTGAGCTGCTCAGGGACTGAGCCCCCTGTGCCCCCAGGAGTAACCAGCTCTGCCTCTTCTCCCTTCTCTGGCTCGCCCCTCTGCCCCCTCCCTCTGCCTTCCCGACAGCATGTCTCAGATGAAATGCCTGCCTTCAAATCCCCGTCCTCAGGTCTGCTCAGGAGGAGGAACTCAAGGACAGACGGCTGCTGGAAGATTTTAAGGCAGGAACCAGAAATGATGATTAGCATTGTACGACAGTCAGATCAGAGGCTCCGGAAAGGTCATCCCAGGGGTGGCTGGCGCGGATGATAGATTAGAGAGAGCAGGGTTGTCCGGCCAGTGAGGGGGGCGAGCCAGGAGGCAACGAGCAGCAGCTTGAAGAAGAAGAACGCAGGCCAGAGCAGGAGAAGTGGTGATTGGTGAGAGGGGAAGGCATTAAGCGTGTCAGAGTGTCTGTCCCCAAAATAAAACAATAGAAGAACATGCTTCTGGCCCTGAGCTGAGCTGGTGTGTCTCTGGGGCTCCCTGGAGCTACAGTAAATCTCCAATCTACAGGGCCTTTCCAAGCCCCTGACTCCAGAGGCAGAGAGTGGTAATCCCTTTAAAAGAGTGTTTAGAAGTGGTGGGTGGAACAGAAGGTGCTTTTTACAAGGCTCAAAAAAAAAATTAAATTAAGCACACACACGCACATACATATACCCTCAGCTATGCCCACGGGGGAAAACACAGCAATTACTATTTACTCCAAAAATCTGGAGTGATTTGTGGGTTGGGGAGGGAGAAAGGTTATTTATGGTGCGGGGAGAGGAGGAGCTCCCAGCCGCTGAGTCTCCCCAGTAAGTGACGACCAGCCCGAGGGGAGTTTTCTCTCTCTTGGCATTGGACTGGCTTCCACCGAAGAAAGAGGGCATTTGAAAAGAGCAAACTCCGCGTGCCCGAGAGAGAAGGAAATAAATACACACATCAGTGGAGAGGAGAAGAGGCACCGGGAAGGGGTTGCTGCTGTTTTGTGCTACACTTTGAAGTCAGAACTGGGAGCGGTCATAAATTTTCCGGTGGGAGAGAGGGAGATAATAAATGCACTCCTAACCGTGGGGTGTTTCTGCTCACGTGGCATCCATTAGCACCCAGGAAACTCCCTCCTGCCCCCCTCACCCCCGCCTCTGGCTCCCCCCACCCTCCCCTGGGCGATGTCCAGAGCAAACTGTTCATTGCCATCCTTGGCCGGTGGCCCAGAAATACGTCTGAGGGAGCCACTGCCCATGTCTCTTGCCCCGTGATGCTCTCATAGCCTCTGGGGTCCTCCAGAGTCCAGGGAGGGACGTTGGGAGGGATGCACTGAGTGGGACTGATCTCAGCTCTGTGGCTCAAGGCTGTAACTTAACTTCGCTGCGTTTTGGTGGCCTCATCGGGGCAAAAGGAATGATGGCATGCTTGGACTACGTGAAAATTAAGCCAACTCACTGGCAGGTGGGAAAGGGGCAGGTATGCACAAAGCTCCTATCACATGCTATTAACCTTCTGCTCAGAAAAAGTTTGAGGCAGCCTGACGTTCTCCCTCCACTCCCCCTCCTTACTTGCTGCTCCAAACGCTGCCTTTGTCTCCCGAAGCAGTGATTCTTAACAATTGCCTGGGGACCTTGCAAAAATGCTGATGCCCAGGGCCCCCCCCCCTCCTGCCTGCTGACTCCCGTGTTCTTGATCTGGATATGGGCCCGGCCACTGGGATTCTCTGTAGCAACCCGGGTGAGTTTAATGGGCAGCCAGAGCTGAGAGAGACCATCCTAAGAGGTCAGCCAGCCTCAAGTTTGCCCAACTTGGCTGTCTGCTCACCTGGGGACAGTCTCCTTCTCCCCGCCCTCCATGTGCTGAACCAGAATTCCTAAAGAAAGTGCTTCTGAATCTGCATTTCCAGATGTCCTTTGAGTCTTTCTAATTTCAGCAGAGATGCCTTTCTGGGAAAGTTGCTCTGGTGTTCCCACATTTCCCCCCTACATCAGTCCCCACCAGTGCGTCACCCACTCTGTGTCCTGACTGTCTGTACCTCAGCAATGTTCCACATGATTTCCCTGGCCCCTAGCGCAGGGCCCAACATACAGGAAGGCCTCTGTAAGTACTCTTGGAATAAGTCGGTGCCTAGGACACATTTATCTCCCCAATGTTGCTTCCTACAGTGAGCCCTGTAATGCACAGCTCCTCAGAATCTACTTCCGAACTTCCAAGGTCCTTTGGAGGTCATGCTCCTGGAGTTGGTTAACAGTGCTTATCTCAGGGTGATAATGTAGGGAGACCTCCAGTTGCCCACAGTTCAAGTGTGCCTCGGGAGCTCTCATGCCTTTGATGGGACAGCTGTGTGCTTCCCCCACCAGAGACGGATAATTATGCAGGGGAAGAGCATGGGTTTGGAACTCAGAGCCTGGAGTTCAGATTTTGTCACTTACTAGGCTGTGTGATCTTGGGAGAATTGTTCAACATCTCTGAGTTGGGTCTCTGCTCCTTCAGCGTGGGGCTAAGTTCTAACTGCAGGGCTGCGGTTAGGACCGACTGAGGTAATAAAGAATATCTAATTTATTTATTTTTAAGATTTTATTTATTTATTTGTCACAGAGAGAGCCAGCCCAAGCAGGGAGAGCAGAAGGCAGAGGGAGGAGAGCCAGGCTCCCCACTGAGCTGGGATCCTGAGGCGGGGCTCCATCCCAGGACTCTGGGTTATGACCTCAGCTGAAGGCAGATGTTTAATGGACTGAGTGACCCAGGTGGCCCATAAAGCACAATTTATAGATTCATACTTTGCTTCAGGTATCATGCTAACCCCTTGAAACCGGAAGACAGCCTTGGAAGGTAGGTGCTATGATGCTCTGCAACTTACGGGAGTCAAGGGAAGGTCAGAAAGATCGAGTCCCTTCTCTGAGGTCATCTGGCAGTTATCAGTGGACTCAACCCCACGCTTCCTCCCAAGTGTTTGCAAAGTGTCCAGCCCCGACATCTGGGACATAGTATGTGCTCAATACACGCTCCTTCTACTCCTTCCTCTCCGCGGCTTCTCCACTCCGCAGGTGGAAAGAGACTTCTAAGGGGAAAGGACATTTCTTGGGTGCCACTAACTGACTGCCTCAGAACCCCTCACCTCAGGATGAGGGCTTTCTCCTCCACCTTCAATCCTTACCCTGATCACAGCTGTATCTGTGTTTGAGTCCCAAAGCACAGCCAAGAAGGATCCAGAAGCGTTGTGCTGGTCGAGTGGGGACCAGCTAATGGAGAAGGGGCTGTTTCTTCCCCTCCCTTACTGCCCCGGGTCGATTTGCATTGATCCCAGTTCGGCTGAGCGAGAGCCGTCTTTCAAAGTTTATTCTGGTGTCAATTTTTATAGTTTCCCCCCACGGATCAATACTGCGCAAAAACATTAAGGCAAACTTTGTGAAAGCCGATCGTTCAATATGAGTTTTATGAATGGCTCCAGCCCCGACTCTAAGCATTTGGAAGTAAGTGGTACCTTTAATCAGTTGAGTGATAGAAACCAGTCAATAAGGGTTGCTTTCTCGGCCCTTGGAGGAAGGAGGTCTATGCCTCTGACTCCCTTTATCAAATGCATTTGTTTTCCTCAGTTGGAGAAGCTGGCCGGCTGCAGTGGTTAAGAGCTCAGACCTAATGATGACTAAACTGATTTTTAAATACGGAACGAGGATAAGAACAAGCATTTCACAGCAAAGGGAAGTCCAGATAGCTCAGAAGTATACACAAAGATGTCTCTTGTGACTAATAAGCCAGTGTCAGTGGTGAACAAAAGGACAGATTCTTTCCCCCTGCCCCACACCCAGACAGAAACAACACCAGGGGTGGCTGAGCGATGGATAGTCTGCATTGGGACAGCAGATTGGTTTCCCCCCAGTTTGAAGAGCCATTTAGAATTATCATGTAAAGCTAAGGTACGCACCTCACATGACTCAGTGATCATACTCCTCAGCATAGATCCATGGGACCCTCGTGCACATCATACGAAGATGTCCACTGCCACATTGTTTATATTGTAAACATGCAAACCACATGGTGTCCCTCGTGAAGAGAATGGTTGACCCCACAGTACTGGCATTCTATGATGAAATGCCGTACTCAGATGAACGGCAAAGCTACATGCATGGACAGGAATGGCCGGAGAACAGGATAGTAAGTGACATAGACATGTAATATAGAGAGAGATACTATGTATACAAAGTTCTAAAATATACAAAGCAATGTTGTACAGCATTAATGACTAAATATGAGATAAATAAATGGGTTGATACTTGCAAAAAATTGGGGTGGTTTTATGTCCCTGCTAGGCAGGAGGGAAACAGGAAAGGGAAGATCTACCTGGGGAGACCTTGTGCTATGTCATGAATGGGCTATACCTTGTGCTATGTCATTAATGACATCATTCTTAGGGAGAAATGCATCTAAAGCAAATATGATAAACCAGAACTCCCACAAAGTCAGCACTATCTGGTCGGTTTACTGCTCTGTGAGCCTGTACAGAGGAGCTTAAGGAATATTTATCGAATGAAGGAATAATGAACTGCAACATTCTGGGTGTTGGAAACATGGTGCCCTTACGTTTTTCTGCATGATTTCATTTGCTTGCAATATTCATTGGGGAAGGAAGGGAAGGGATAGAAGAGGAGAGGAGAGGAGGGGAGAGGAGGGAAGGAGAGGGGAGGGGAAGGAAGGGGAGGGGAGAAAGAGAACCAGACCGGCCTGGTTTCAGATGCCAGCTCTCATGTTCTTGGGGTGGATCTGTTTTTCACTAAGGTGTTCTGGGTGCAGGAATTTGGGGGGGATGGGAATGAGGGGATAAATGAAGTGAAGCCAACAAGTAATAATAACATTGTGTATTTGTATGAAGCATTTTGCATACACTACCCATTCCTCCATGATCCTAAACCCTGAGCCATTGCAGAACCACCCGAGCCTCTAAAAATGTCCCTGAATGGGTCCTACTGTTGGGCAATTCTTCAGACTTTCAGCAGCAGGATGTGTGTGTGTGTGTGTATGTGTGTGTCGGGGGCGGAGGTTCTCAGGGTGATTCTAACACCCACTGAGGGTCGGTTGGGACCTACTGTCCTGGTTGCTGTATACTACATAAGGACACAACACATCTTTTTGTTCATCCTTGTGTCCCTTGTGCCTGGATCACTGTCAGTGATAGAGCAAACATTTTTCAAATGAAAGAAAGAAAATAAAACTCTCGGTGACCCTCATGGCATTCCTCTGAAGTCAATGTTTCTACATCCCTCCAATAGACAACGAGCTTGAGATGCTGTAACTTGTCCCCATCCAGCCATATGCTGGGGAAGAAGAACAGAGATGGGAAACTCAGTAGAACTGGGGTGTTTGACCACTCTACGTGAACACCTACTGTTCTCCTCTCCACTTGCTTTTCTGAGCCAGGCACCTGTCCAGAAGTGTCTGAGATGATTCCTGTTCCCTTCTCGAGGCCACTGCAGTCTCATGGGACAAAGAAGGTGCCCATAGGCCCAGGGAAACTCTCAAATGCCTGGGAAAACCCAGAAATGCTTTACCACTTTCCTTACTTTGTCCTGGGCATGTTTTCTATTTTGAGCGGCTGTGATGTGTCAAAGACAGCAAATAAGACAGTCCCTGTTCTGGCTGTCCAGGTAGACCAGCTGGGAAACCAGCGATGCCCATCCTGTGCCTGCCCTAGTTAGGTCTGAGAACTCCAATGGGCACCTTCTGGTAAGATCAAGAAAGCACTGGCATCCAAACTTGCAAATGAGTGTCCAAATCTTGAAAGAAAATTCTAGAAATAATAGAGAAGCACATTTTTACGAAAGACTGCATCACCCATGCCCTTGATGTGTCCATCAAGGATGGAGTCATATGAAAAATGAGAACATTATCAACAATTCTGATTTGAAAAGTGATCTGAAAAAGCTTGACTCAGAACCGGTAAGTGTGAGGAAGTCCCTCATCAGTCTATTCTGCTGGGGTGTCTCTTTTTAAGCATGGGCCAGAGTGTGATGAAAAGACATGTCTAAATAAATCCAAAAAAAGCTCTTTTCAATGGGCATCAAGTAAAAATATGCCAAGTGATCAAGGAAACACATGTTGAAGTTAATGAGAGCTTTGCCTCTCCTTCCCCAGCGAGATTCGAAATCATGGCGTGTCTCCTGTCCGTGGTATGTTTGAGCCCGTGAAATGTGGTAGCTTGCCATCTCCTGGAGGGGCTGGTTGGTCAGCCTGCTTGGCTAGGGCTTGACGGACGTCTTGTCACCAATCCAGTCTCACACCCCGTAGCATCGAAACAGGAGATGTTTCCATTTGCTTTTATTGAACATGGGCAACTATTGGGAATTGGGCAGCCCAGCCACGGGGAACACGACGTAATTTAGACCTGTTTAATGCTCCGTGGGAGCTCAGCCTCCAGAAGATTCTAACACGGGGCAAAGGCATTGGCTTTTAAAGCACGGGTATAAATAACGGGCAGTGGAAGGACAGAGAGGGAGAGAGAATTTCTGACCAGGAGATGTGGAGCCCTGAGAGGTGTGATTTTGCCTGAACACGAATAAAGCATTTATCCATCTCACTGGATGCCAGCAACGTCCAGAGCTCGCCCGGCCCCGGCCCCTCAGGACCTCAGGCGGATACGCTGGGGCCTCCCCTGCGTGTCTCCGAAGAGTATCGAGTGTCTTCCGAAAATGAAGTGTGTCATGATGAGACATTTCGCTAGGAGATTCCAAGCAGGAAATGAGAGTTTCAGCAGGGACTCTGGATCGAGAGAAGATTAGGTCCAGAAAGATTCTGGGATGGGCAAAGCGAGTTGAAGAATTACAGAATTCAGGGCCGAAGAAAGAAGAGGACATGGGGACATACAAAACTGCTGTGCGCGTTAGACAGGAGATGAGCACTTTACATCTGGATATACACGCCTGTACGTATGGCTTCACACGTCCAGACACACCTGGCAATGCACACACATGAGGCATATTTAGGTAAGCATGCCATCTGGCATATGGGTGTGCATATGTGTGCAAGTTTCTATGTGTCGGGGTTCACATTGGCACAAATACGTGCATTTTATACTTGACTCTGTACACTGTGCAAATATGTATTTCTGTATATGACACACGTGTACGTCTGCATGGGACTGCTATGTGTGTATGGATGAGTGTGACTGTGAGTGTATGTGGACACATATGTGTATGTCTCCCTATCTATCTGGGGTCTGTGATCGTTTCCATATACATATTGTACAAGCGTAGACACGGGGGAGTAATTGTATACATTTTCATGCACACAGAAGTGTGCATATCTGAACATCTATGTGGACAAACAATATGTGTGTAGCAGGCATGACCGGATGTGTGTGACTGCATCGAGGCATGGGAATGTGTGCAGATAAACATATGCTTTGACGCCATGTTCCATTACCCATGGAAGTGTGCTTGTGTGTGAGTGTGCGAGAGGTAGGAGTGTGCATCTCTGCACGCCTTACTCTGGGTTCCGTGGGAAGGGTAAGTCGTGCAGATGGGCATGTGAGTATTACAGAGGAGGATGGGGGAGAATGCCCAGCTACAGGTGTGTTTGTGTACGCTTTGTGTAACGGGGGTGGCAGACAGAACGATTCTGCACAAGTTTGTGTGTGTGTGATTTTCCACAGCCTGTTTATGCAGAGACAGAAGGTCTGGCATTGAGGCATCCGGGGAGCCTGACCTCAGGACCCAGAGCAACCCATGAACTGGAAACAAGTTACCCATCAGCCTTCCCAGGGTTTTGGCCCAGCCCTGAGAGTTGACCTTCCATTGGGTGAGTGGCCTTTCCCATGGAAGCCTTCCATTACACACTGGGGAACACGAGCCAGGGCTAGGTGGCCAACCTTTTGGGGGAGGCTGATGGGATTTTAGCTGTCATTCACGGGGATGCACGTGGGCCACGTGTTTCTGGGATGCACCCTGAGGGTGCTGACTCAGGTTCCTTCTGAGGGGTGGAGAGGCCTAGAGGGTGATGCCCAGAGGGCAGGGCAGGGCGGGGGCCATCCATGAGTTGGCGCCTGTGGGGCATGCCAGAAAGTGGGAAGCTGGGAGGGATGGAGGATCAAACCAGGGTTCGGATTCTGACTCTGCCCCTCCCAGGCTATATGACCTTGGGCAGGATGCTTCATTCACATTGAACTTGCTGACCTCACCTGCAACATGGGGACCGTATGTGCATCTCTTGAGCCCCTGAGGGGATAACCAGTAAAACATCTTCTCTGGCACAATGCCAGTCACTCAGCAAAGGGCAGTGATTAGATTATACACCCTTGTTTCATCCCCTGTATCACCTCTGCTCCTGGAGTTGATGAATCCCCCAGAGATATCACAGCCAGGCCTGGGTTTTAGACAGAGTGGGTGGAGGGGGGCAAGTTCAACTCTTTCACTTGCAAGCCTTGTGGTCTTGAGCAAGTGTCTTTGCCTCTCTGTGCCTCTCCTTTCCCAATTTACAAAATGGGTCAATAGGGGTAGTTATTCCACAGCATTTGGATGAGGAAGAAATGAAAGAATATATGTAAAGTAAGGGGTCCCTGGGTGGCTCAGTCAGTTAAGCATCAGCCTTCAGCTCAGGTCATGATTCCAGGGTCCTGGGATTAAGACCTGCCTGAGGCTCTCTGTTCAGTGGGGAGCCTGCTTCTCCCTCTGCCTGCTGCTCCCTCTGCTTGTGCTCATACTCTCTCTCTGTCAAATAAATAAATAAATAAAATCTTAGGAAAAAAAGAATATATGTAAAGTAAATGATAGTTACTGTCTCTGTATTATTCTTTCTCTTATCAGTACGTGTAAATAATGAGAACCGTCTCTGACATAGAACAGGGGCTCAGTCAGTGTTTGAACTTGCTGCGGTTGCTGTTGTCAATATCATTTTTTTCTCCCTTTCCAGTTCCTCTCAGTGGTGAAGAGAATTCCAAGGGGGAGGGAACCGTTTATGCAATGGCCCAGAGATACGGAGGAAAAGAAAGTCATCAAACATTCAGAGAAGTTCAGATTCCACAAGGGAAGGGAGGAGGGCCGTGAGATACAACAGGATGAGGGTGAAGATCAAGGTCGTCATACCCTGTGGGCAGGTTCAGGAGTCTAGCCTGCAAAGCAAAGGAGATGCAAAGCTACGGAGGCTTTTCAGCTAGCTGTGAGGGCCTGTTGTATCCTGGATTTGGAGAGACCCAGAAGCCCTGGGTGGGAGGGCCTTCCCCCAGGGCCATAAGTGTCTCCTCCCAGGAGAATGTGTTTCCAGATCTAGGAGAGACACCTTGGCTTCTGAGGCTGAGGATAATCACATAGTTGCTGAGGAATGCCAGCCCGGAGGGGGTTATCTGTTCATTGTACAGAATTAGCCGGTGCCTATTTTGCAGCAAGCCCCACCCCAAGCGTTCAGACACGGTAAGGAGCCAGGAGGACAGGTCCCTGCTCTCAGGGGGCTTGGAATCCAGTGGGGGAGAAGCAGACACATACACACATACCCAGAGAAAAACAAATCAGGTACATGCTATGAGGAGTTCCACAATGAGGGGCCGTCCGTGGTGACAAGAATGGAGCAACCGAGACTATCCTACGGAGCAGGTAGTGATGGAAGATGTTGGACCCGCTTACAAAACAGAAGTTCTTTATGAAAGTACCTCTACCAGACAACGCAGCCATCTCTTCCCAGTCTTCTACCCAAGAGAAATAAAGAGATGTGTCCATACAAAGATATCTATACTCTGCCCCCCGCCCCAATGAAAGCAACCCAAATGTCCACCAACCAGGGACTGCATAAAGAGATTGTGTTAATGCACACCACAGAATACTCCTCAGGAATATCATGGAACAAACACAGATCCCAACCCGAACCCAACCCCCCTCACAACATGGATACTTCTCGAAACGTCACGCTAAGCGTCAAACACGAAAGCCAATGCACTGTATGATTCCGTTTATATGAAATTCTAGAGGAAGCAAATCTCCGTTGACAGAGAGCAGATTGGTAGTGGCCTGGAGCCTGGGGTGGCTTATGTATTTAAAATAAAGCCTAATTTATTTTTAAAAATTAAAATTAAAAAATTTTAAAAAGAGGGAGACAGTAGGATGATGTGATGTTGAGGGATTGGGGCTCTTTTAAGTGAGGTGGTCCAAAAGGCCTTTCTGAGGAGGTGCCATTTGGTGTCAGCCCCAAGAACAGAGGGACATGCTCTGGCTCGTGGTAGCCCCCCTCTGGTCTGGAGTCCAGAGTGGTTTCCTGGACATTTCCAAACATTCCTGGGCTGCCCTTATCTGCTTCCTGGGATGTTCTTCCTCAGGGAAGATACTTCAGATGCTGAATCTCTAACCCACCGGTCACTCCTTTGCTCACTTCCCCTGCCAGGGCCCTGCTAGTCCTGCTTTCCCCAGTAAATATTTCCAGTGCTCGTGGAGATCGATGGTGCATCGCCGATGGGAAGTTGAAAGTAAATCAGCCCTGCTTTGCTATCCCCCCAGAAATCAATGTTCACACATTAGGGCTATTATCTCATTAGGAGGCCATTGAAGAGGAGCAGGGACGTCACACCTGGAATTCCCTTCCTCTTCTTCCTCCCCTAATGGAGCCGGCCCAGGAGCAGGTGCCTGGAGAGGGAGCCCGCTCCCAGGCACCACCGACTCTGTCCCCCGTGTCAGCACCAAGGGGTCCTTGTGGGGCGTTCCACTCTTGGTCTCTTTTCCTATCCCCACAAGTTCATCTGAGATTTCAATAGCCAGACAGAGATGGATTCTGAGGATGAGACCACCAATTTCCACAGAGCTGAGCTGACGCTGTTGCCAGTTTGTTCATTCAACACTAATTTATTGAGCACCTACTGTGTACGAAAAACAAAGAGCAGGCAAAACCCACTTTGGTTTTGGTGGGAAGACCCTTTGGCCTGGTAACTCACCTCCGTTCCTTCACACTAAAAAATGTGCTTTCCATGTGGGCTCAAAGGGTGTTTTTTGCAGTTTTTTGTTTGTTTGTTTGTTTTTGTTTTTTGCAACAGATGAAAATGGTCTATATATTTGCTAGGAGGCAGTAGGTTAAATCACCCATGGTTCGCCCCTACAGCGCAACACTGCACAGCCAAGCCAGTGAGCGTGTCAGACTTGAGTGTTAGCTAAAGACAGAGGAAGGGTTTATGATGAATATAGCAAAAAAAAAATTTTTAAAAAGGAGAGTACAGAACTCTAGGCAGATTATGACTCTACTTAACAAATTTTGTACTTTGAAAATCGACAAAAACTGCTCTGGTAAATTTACTTCTGCTAAATTTTGGAATGTATTCAAACATTCATTCATTTGTAGTACATATTTATGTAAACTTTCCATTATACAGTCATGATATTATATATATGTGCATATATTACGTATATCTGATATCTATGTGTGTGTGTCTGTGTTTGCCAGGTACAGAGTCTTCAGTGTTCATGAATACTAACACCATTCTTGCTGTCATGGAGCTTATTATGTCTTAGGACATGTATTTAAATAGGAAAAGACTAGAAAAAAAACACATAATGTGTGAACAGTGGTTTTCTCTGAGTGGCAGGGTCATGCATCCCTGTTTGTATAAATTATGCAGCGTTGTCATATTATGAATCGGATGTCATGAGATCACTATTATTGTATGATATATAACCATACGTATATGTATGTGTATTTTGTATGTGTATGTGCTGCTTGTCTATGATTTCCGGCTTCCATAAACAACGAACAAATATCACTAAGGCACGTCGGGTGAGTTAAAAATGTAGAGATAAGGGCCCCTAGAACGTGATGGAAGCAGGCCCAGAAACACAACGCACGCACGTGTGCAACTCACACGCCTTGGTGTGGAAATGCAGATCCGCGCATGCGCACGCCCCCCCACCCCCACCGCGGGAACACACGGCGGTGAGCCGCGGCGAGCACAGATCTTCAGCTGCTCACGCGGACACACGGACGTGCACGCCCACCTGCCTGTGGCCGCACAGCCGCGAGGCTCCTCTGAGCGTCGGCCGGAGCTGGGCTCCCCCGCGGCCCCTGCCGCGGCTCTCCGGGTGGAAAGAGGCTGGGGACGGGGTGGGCTTGACCCCTGGGAAGCCAGGCTCAGTGTCTGCAGACTTGGGGGCCACGCTGCCCGCCCGCTGCCCCAAGAGCCCCGCCTGGGCCGCCGGCCTGGCTGAGCACTGACTTCGGCGGCTGCAGGGGGCACCCTCGGCTGCAGGGCATTTGCTGGGAAAGGGTCACCCTTACCCTCCTGTCTACACATATGTCTGGGACGCAGGGGCCCTGGAGCAGCCCCTCTGAACCTCTCCTGCCCTCGGAGGAGGCCGGGAGGCCCAGGGGAACAAGCTTGCTGAGATTTCTAGAGCTTCCTATTTGCCTAAACCAGCTTGTTCCCACAAATCCCAAAATAGAGTCCCTGGCAGAGATGTGAACTCTGAAATGCAGGGACAGCTGCAAAGAAAAATAGTGGAAAGGAACAGGCAGGAGAGGGGGCTGCTTTCTCCTCAAGTCTCAGAAGGATCGCCGGAGCAGGCCAGGGCAATGACAGGTCACCTGCTGGGTTCCACCCCCGGGTCTCTAAATAGACTGAAAGTTCTGCCTCCTTGAGAGCCTACAAAATTGTTCAGAGAGCTCTAAGGAAAAGAGGGACTCCTGCTTTGCAAAAATTAAAAAAAAAAAAAATTTAAAAAGACAAAAAACCAAACCAAACCAAAATCCAAACGATGATTAAAACAAAACAAAAAACAAAACAAAACAAACAAACAAACAAACAAAAAAACAAATCTGTGGCTCTTCTATGCTCCTGGGAAGTTCTTTTCTGAGTCTAACTTAAAGCCCTTATACGAAGCTAGATCTCAGCATTCTCCCCCATGTCCTCCTGGCCTCCTCCTTTTCTGAGAACACTAAGTTCATTCTTATTTTCCAGCAAAAAGAGTTAAAATAGTTTTTTAGTACGTATTTGTTAAGCTGCTAGTCTGGGCAAAGCCAGTGGGGGGGCTCCCCACCTAGCAGACACAGACCCAGGCTCCAAGGAGCCTTCACCTACACAAGAGATGACCACTTTAAAAATACCAGGTTCTCAGACAATAAGAAAAAGAAACAAGGTGAAACAGAATATCTAATATTTTACTGAGCGCTAACTCTGTAATTGGCTCTGGCAAACATTCTATGAATGTCTGTGTAACAACTCCATGACCATAGTAACAGCTATCATGTTTACTTCAGAGATTAGGAAACCGAGGCACAAAAAGTAAAAGATGCTTTTCTGGGATCCCATCACCAGAAAGTGGGAAAGCCAGGATCAGACTCCTAGGAAAGGTACAGCCACTTTCTAGGGTCTCTGGCTTGGAAGAAGGGGCAAACTGTCTCAGCCTCAGTGTCATCGTCTTTAAAATGGGAATCATGCCCAGTTCAGATGAGGACAAATCCTACGATGTTTAGAGAATGTCTGGTGGGGTTTGGTGATACAGAGGAAGTATTTCGTGGGGATAATTGTATCAGTTACCTACTGCTGCGTAACAAACCATCCGAAGACTTAACCATGTGTCGTTACCCATGAGTCCTGTAGTCAGCTGGGTATTTCCACTGGTCTTGACTGGGTGTGCTGTGTGCTTCTTGTTGTGGTCTCCATTGGGGCTTGCCCCACTATGCTTCTTGCAGTTGGCTGGCTGTTGGCTGATCTGGGATGGCCTTGGCTATAATAACTAGCTCCTCGTCTTAGAAAGGATACGAAGACCTGTCTTACCCTCCAGTAGGCTAGCTCAGGCAATCACAGGCGGCCTGGAAAGTCCATGGAAAAAGACGCCTGTGTGCTTTCTCAGGCTTCTATGCACATCAAGTTTGCTAGTATTCTGTTGGGCAAGGTAGGTCACATGGCTGAGTCTAGAATCAGAGGGGAGGACAAAGTGACAGGGCAGAGAACATGGCCCCAGGGAGGCCAGACATGACTTAATAATGAGCAACACGTCAGGACACATTCATGACACAGCAGGCAGCATGGCCTGACTCTCACTGGTGTGCTCATTATCCTAATTATTCTTCACAGGCACTGAGAAAGGGCGAGGAAAACCACAGAAGGGACAGAACCAAAAGAAGCTTCTTGTGAGAAAAATCATTTCATCAGGGCCTTGAAGGCTAAGCAAGATTTTGAATGTAGATAATTAGGCAACAATTAGGATAGGGAAGCAGTCCAGGGAGAAGGAGCAATGGGTGTACAGACAGGAAGGTTGGGGGGGCGCCATGAGACCCCACATGTTGGTGGCAGTGGGAGGGAGGACTCGGGAGATGCACAATAAAAAAGCGGGGGGTGGGGGTGATGGCCAGAGAAAAGTCAGCATACTGAAGGTAGGTGGTCTGGGGGAACCAGATACAGGGAAGGGAAGGATTGAGAGCAGCATGTGGAGGCCAAACTAAGAAGCACAGAATCCTCTGCAGAGACACTTGGCAGTGAACAGAATGCCATCAGCATGCCCATTATACAGGTGCAGAAACTGAGGCTTGGGGCACCAAGCAACAAACCCAAAGTCCCCCACTGAGCGATGGGGCTGAGGTACGATTCAACCTTTACCGCCTCCAGATTGTCTCAAACTCATTGATCACTTTTCTTTTGAAAGGAGGGACTTGGAAGCACAAAGTCTGCAAGTCCCAGATGGGAAGGAGTAGAGCAAGGCATACAGGGGCAGGGGGAGGGGAGAGCTTAAATGCCGGTGATGTCACTGTGGTATCCCGCTGACCCTGACAAATTCATAGGCTGTCTAGGGCTTAGAGCCACTGCCCTCTGCTCAGCAGGTCCAAATGCTGGGCCCTCCTCCCTCTCAGAGGTTTATTGGCAGAACCAGCTCTAACACAACCCTCCTTTCTGAGCCTCAGTCCCCTGCCCACTGCCCCCTCCGTGGCTCTATATCTATTGGATTTCTTCTAAGACAGCATGTAAGCCCAGGAGCCCTGCCTGGGTGGGGTCTGCCCTTTCAGTGGGAGACCCCCGGAAGTCTTGTGGGTGTCTGGGAACAATAAGGGTCTCAGGCAGGCCTCCGTCAAGCCGCAGCTGATCCTGCTGCTTCTCTGGCACACAGCCGAGCTTGCTGACAGGGTCCCAAATGCTGGGGGAAACCTGCCAGCACTTTTGTCTGCTTGGAGTTCTGGTTTACTAAGGGCTTGGCCTCCTGAGCACAGGAATGGGGGTAGGATGGGGGTACTGAGGGCCCTCCAAAGACCAGGGTTTGGGGCAGGGCAAAGGAACCACAGCAGGGACATAATAGATGCACACTATGGGGTATGCAGTAGGCAATGAATAAGTGTGCTGGCTTAACGAATAAAGGAAGAGAAGTACTCCAAGTCAAGATACCTGGGTCTGTAGTGGCATCTCTAACCACTAAGCACCTTTGTGTGACCTCAGAGTTTTAGGGTTACATTCGGAATCTAAAAAGCTGAGTTGAGAAAATATAGTCTTGAAGACTTAAAGAGTCAACAACAAATATAGAGTCTTGAAAATAATAAATCCCCACATACTAGGTGAAGTAGAAACTGCCTTGGACTGAATCCTGGATCAACTCTGTATCAGCTGTGTGACACGCGGCGGGTTGCAGATCTCTGTGCCTCTGTCCCGCCGTATGCAAAATGATGATCATCATACCCACGTCGGTGTGTAAATTATTTGGTATTTGTAAAGTGCTTAGAATAGAGCTTGGCACAAAGTCAGGGCTTAATGAGCATTAACTAGGGTTATCATCAGAGAGGGGCGGGAACTCATCCAAAGCCACACAGCGAGTAACTGACAGAGCCGGCTATCCTAACCATGGCCTATTTGGATCCCCCAAGCCACACTTGTTTTAAGCACAGCCCAAGATGCAGAGAAAGAAACCACCCCTTTTTTCTGCCTCCCCCGCCCCCACGTTGCCCCCAAGATACAAATGCCCATCAGCGCCACCTCCCAGGTCAGGGCTGAGAAGCCCTGCGCCACTCTGTTCCCAGCCAGGGCATGTTCCCTCTTCGGTCCCCATCCTTGAAAAGGGCCAGAGAGCCTGGATGTGGAGAGGAGAAAGAGGGTCTGCAGGCTGGCTCCGCCACCCAACCTCACCCCGCTCTGCGGGTTCCTTCCTCTCTGCTTTTCTCTGCACGTCAGGGTGACAGAGACCAGCCCAGGCCTGGTGTGCCTGGACACTGTCTGCCCCAGCCTGGCCCAGAACACCGCTCAGGGCAGTCCTCCAATGCCCGGAGGCAGAGATCACAGGCAGCAATAAGGGAATGGCCTGGCCACTGGGAGGGCAGCTAAGAGTACTAATCACAGATGATACTGTTTACTGCACATTCGGAGTTGGACTCTACAAACAGCACCTTGTTTCATCCTTGCTCAGCCCCCTGAGCGCTTTCTCATCGGCTCCTTTGTGTTGATAACTAGACCAAGGCTCCGAGAAGTCAAGGTGGGTCACCCAAGACACAGAGTTTTAAAGGGGCAGAGCCAAGAGTCAAAGCCCACTCTGCTTGGTTTTCAGTCTGGCTGTCATCCTGGGCTACAAAGTCTTACTGGGTTGGTTGCTCCAACCACTTTTTTCCTTCCTATTTATTTCCTAGAAATTAATGCAATGGAAACTGGACAGCGGTATTAAATCTTAACTATTATGACCTTCCTGAAGCTCTGAGTGGGGGAAAAAAGAGAGAGAGAGAGAGAGAGAGAGAGAAAGCGATGATTATCATAAATTTAATCATTTAAAACCGATTATATTACAGATCTGCAGGTCAGAAGTCTCAGTGGGGCAGAGCTATGGTCCTTTCTAGAAGCCCCGGGGAGAATCCTTTCCTTGCTCATTAGGGTGCGGGCAAAATTCAGTCCCCTTGAGGTGCAGGAACAAAGTCTCCATGTCCTTGCTTGTTGGCAGTTGGGGGCTCTAGGAGGCCTCTCTCCTGTCCTTGCACATGTCCTCCTCTGTCTCAGGATCGGCCACAGGTCACACGATCCTTGTTACACTCCCGTCTTCCCGGTTCTCCACAGTCAAGGCAGGTTCTTAGCTTTGAAGGGTGGCTGGGACTAGATTGGTCCCACTGGATAATCCAGGGCACTCTCTCCAACTCCAGGACCTTAACCTTCATCATACCTGCAAAGACCTTTCTGCCAGGGAGGATAACATAGTCACAAGTGGGGACATCTTTCAAGGCCACTATTCTGCCTGCCACTATTCTTAGCACCAGAGACTTTCTTCTTGGTGAATCAAGAAGAGAGAGACAGAGGGAGGGAGGGAAGAAAGTAGGAAGGACAGAAGGAAGAAGGACAGAAGGAAGGGAGGAAGGGAGGAAAGGGAAGGGAGCCAGCCATTCACTGAGTCATTCTACATAATTTAATGTCCTGTCTATAGACCACTTAAAATAATCCCCTGGACGGTGCCTTGCTCGCTCCTAAGTTGTGGCCTGCCATCATCACAGCAGATAAGCTTTGGAAATACTCAACAAGAGTCCATTATTCCTTCATCCTGTTCTCCAAGTCTGGGTCTAGCCACGCCAGCCTCCACTGGAAACAAGAAGAGAACAGAGCAATGAATGAATTTCTCTCTCTCTGTCTTGGACTACCTAGAGATCCCCCAAAGCTGTTCTGGCTCAGAGTTGGCTCCTTCTGGGTCCATTTCCTATCTGATACCAAAGGAGCCCCCTCCAGCATGGTGGGCCTCACAATGTGCCCTTTCCTGGTGCTCTCAGGAGGCATTAGCTGTGGACCTGGGGAAGAGGAGCCGTGTCGTGCGGAAGGCGTTGGGTGGCTGGCTTCTTTCTCTAACAGGCCTGGTCTCTCACCCTTTACTAATTACTTTGATCCTTTGCACTTTGTAAAAAAGCCCCACAACACCAATTGGTCCCCTCTGGCTTTAACCTTGCAACCCATGTGGCCCTTGTAAAAGTGGGGGTGGGTGCGGAGCGAGGCCGGGCAGGCGCACACTCTCCCAGACCTGCACCGACTGCCTCGGGTCTGTTCCTTTAATGATTGCTTCCCAGGACTCTCACAAAAAAGGACAAATAAAACCCTTTTTACAAGATGGCAGGACTGTGTGCAAGAGCCAGTCCATCAGCAGCCAGTTCATTGGCAAGATCCTTGGCCTGTTAACCTACGTTCCTTCCAGATCTCAGTTTCTGCAACTGGCCGCCTTGGGGTTGCTTGCTCCAGCTTCCCGCCGTCCTGGAAAGCCTCCCTTCCCAGCCCCTGCCCCAGCCCCTGCCCCTGCCCCAGCCCCTGCCCCCGCCCAGTTTCCACCCCTGGCAAACCCTTGCTTTCATCTGCGCCTGCGCCTTACCCCCTCCCCCGTGCCCCCCACCCCCACCCCTTTCACGAATTGGCAGACGAAGCAAATTGTATCTCCCATCTGGGCAGACAGAGTAAGGTTTGTAGCTAGCCGTGAAGCTAGAAGCAGAAAAGAAGCCTGTTGAATGAGATGAGATTCGGGAAGACAGCCTTGTGGGCAGTTGTGGTTGGAAGCGAGGTTTTTTCTATTTGAGAAAGCAAAGATAGGGTCAACCCCCCGCCCCCATTTGTGTAGGTTCTTCATCCCAGCCTGGTTGACACAGACCTATGCATTAGAATCCTTATTCGTTATGAACACTAAAGCCCTAAAAGTTGTAGATGTAAGTGAGTTGGGGGAAATTGGAGGGGGAGAGACAAACCGTGAGAGACTGTGGACTCTGGGAAACAAATTGAGGGTTTGGGAGGGGAGGTGGGCGGTGGGTTGGGTGAGCCTGGTGGTGGGTATTAAGGAGGGCACGTATTGCCTAGAGCACTGGGTGTGGTGCATAAACAATGAATCTTAGAACACTGAAAAAAATAAAATTAAATTAAATATATATATATACTTGCTTCACGGCTTTCCCAGCCCTCCCTACATGACAAGCTGCTCCCAAATTTAGTGGCTAACAAAACCACTGCTTATTTAGCTCACAAGTGGTCCAGCCAGCTTTTGAGCTGAGTTCAGCCAGACAGTTCTGCTCTCAGCAGGGCTCATGAGGGTTTTCCGTCAGGTGCCCATCCTCCCAAGTGGTCTTTCATTTTGCAGCAGGATAGCTTGAGCTTATTGTCGTGGCAATGGTAGCATTCCTATGAAGAGGAAATGAGAGTCCACAGGGTATCTTGAAGCCTAGGCCCAGAACTGCTACCCTGTCATTTCTGTTACATTTTATTGTCCAAAGCAATTCACAAGGCCTGCCTAGATTCATTCTAGTGCTTGGTGGAAAATGCTGCTGCAGTCATATCACAAAGAGCATGGACATTGGGGAAGGGGAAAGATGGTGGTCATTTTGCAATCAAACACAGTTTTTTTCCCATGGCTCTTTTCCAGAACTCCACCCCCATGTTAGGATCATAGGGATGATGATAAATAAAGATAAAAGAATTTGTGAAAAGTTGGGCTTGATTAAGTAAATACACTTCAATTCAGGACTTGTCAGGGCCTTTAATCACCAAGGTGCCTGGTGAGCCTTCGAGAGTGGGAAACAGTAGGCTGTCCAGGTGATTTACAAATGTTCAAGCACACTGCCCTTTTGGAGGGAACATCTCCCAGGATTCGTGTTCTCTGAAATGTGTATTGGGAGGTATCCCTCTGATAAAAGAATCTGGTAGTTTTCATCAGACACATCTTTCTGGAGGAAAGAGAAAAAGGGAGCCTTCACAGGCAGGTCCCTCTTACCTGGACCACTCCCACGGGTCAGTGATCAGT
Organism: Lontra canadensis; assembly: GCF_010015895.1. Classification (NCBI taxonomy): domain Eukaryota; kingdom Metazoa; phylum Chordata; class Mammalia; order Carnivora; family Mustelidae; genus Lontra; species Lontra canadensis. Next base: position 4,724,937 of record NW_022631052.1, read on the forward strand.
AGCTTATACATTGGGAAGACTTAGAGGCATTCCGTCACTGCAGGGAATTACTCCCAGAATGTGTTTGCCAAGAGAAGGGCAGGGCCATGAGGGTCCTCAGATTGGTGATAAAGAACGCAATCACGAGGACTCGTCCCACCCAAAGGCAAATGCTCTCAAGTGATGGTTTGGGATATTTCGGTCTGGTCGTTTTTCCCCATCTGTATTTATTTTCTTTATGTGGTTGAGCTCACCCAAGTTTTTGCTTTAAAAAAAAAAAAATCTTAACATTGTACTGGGAGCATTTTAAAAGATCAGTAGCTCCAGAGTCTGGCATATGGCTGAACTCTTTTGCTTCATGACAGCCCCTCCCTGAGCTGGATATTTATTTTTGCCCTAAATTTCATTGTTTGGAATGAGAACTCTATATCCTCAGAGATCTGAGTTTTCTGGGGTTCTTTTCACTCATTTCCTTCCTTCCTTCCATCCTTCCTTCCTTCCTTTCTCTTTCTTTCTTTTTTTCTTCCTCCCTCCTTTCCTTCCTCCCTCCCTCCCTTTCTTCCTCCCTGCTTCCTTTCCCTTCCTTCCTTCCTTCCTTTCTTCCTTCCCTTCCTTCCCCCTTCCTCCCTTTCCTCATTCCTCCGCTGCTTCCTCCTCCTCCTTCTTCTTCTTCCTCCTCCTCCTTCTTCCTCTTCTTCTCCTCCTCCTCCTCTTCGTCCCCTTCCTTCTCCTCCTCCTCCTTTACTTTTTTAGAGCAGAAAGGTCACAGGAGAATTGAAGGCACCAGACTCTCTGTTTGTTTGCTTGCTTCCTGTGACACACTAAGCACGAGTGGAAGTACAGTAGGATCAGGATGCTTCTCACTGTTTCCATCACTGGGGACCCAGTTGGCAGTAGGAGGAGGACGGTTCTTCCCATGTTTTCAGATAAATTGCACTTGTGGTCTTGCCAGACTGCATGCAGGATTCGGGTTTGGCTCGGCTTTAAGGTCTCACTCACAGCTGTTAAACCGTCTCCAAACCACAGGCCAAATGATTGCGTTTGGGGACTCTGAATCATTTATCTCTCTCCTATTTCTTACCTACCTTGAATCCAGAAATCATACGAGAAAACCTATTATTAGTAAATGGGTTTTCTGGTTTTTCAGAGTTAAGAGAGCTCAGAAGGAGGGGGAAAAATGAAGAAGAAGAAGAAAAAAAACCCCATAGCTGGTGTTGAATTTAGCTTGTGTGTAGTTATTTTTTCCCTCTTGGACTAGATTTGACTTTTTCCACAGTTCCTGAAGAGTGTGCTCTGTAGCAGTTTCCACAAGTCTTGTCTGAGGAAGTTAGATGTTGGGGCACAGTTTGTGAGCCTAACAAATTCTCTCGGGCTTGTATCATGAAAGGCAGGTCTTGGAACTCTCTCTCCAATCTCTCCAGGTTCTTAGATGCCTTCAGAACTCAAGGCCATCTGTTAGAGGGCTCTGAGCCTCAGTTTCTGCATCTGTAAAATGGGCATGTGTGAATATGTTACATGAGCTCACAGCTCGCTTAACCTGCTGGGTGCTATTCGAAGAGGTTTGCCACGAAAACTCTTATGCTCCTGGTAACAGCTCTGTGAAGTAAGTCCTGTGGTGACCCCCATTTAATGGGGGAGAAAACTGATGTCAGCAAAATTGCCCAAAGTGCTGAGTGCAATGCCTAGCACCCAGTGGGGGACTCCGTGTAACAGATGTGCCGTCCCATTTGTCATGATGGATTATCATTGCTCCCTTACCTGTCTGCCTTCCCCCACAGATGGTGAGCTCTGAGAGGCCATGGGTTGTGCCCCGCACACCCTTACTTGTGCCCCGGGGACCCTGCCCAGGTCCTGGCCTAGCGCAGCTGCTCCATCAGTGTTTACTGAAGGAGTAGATGAATGTGTGAATTCCAAACTGGTGGTAAGTGGGTTCCCACCAGCAGCCAGCCAGAACTGCACCTCTCCGGGGCAATCCGACCCCCAGTGGGATTTTCAGGACTTTACGGGAAAAGGACTCCTACGAGTCCAGGGAAAAAAAGAAAAAAAAAAAAGGAGGGGGTTGGGGAGTGGGGACATGGAGCCTACAGAGATCTGGGCAGGGAAAACAAAGATACCCAAAGAAATTGCTTCTCTCACCCTGTTTTCCTGTGTTTGTGACAAAATCGATGCAATCTTTCTATAAAAAACAAACTCATGGAAAGAGCTGGATTGCCTTTCTAAGCTAGCAAAGGGATCCCAGCCTCGTGAAATTATTTGTACAACTAAAGAGATAGTTCTAAAAGCAAGCAGAATCTTTCCAAAGATGTTGCTGGAAATCTACGTAGAGAAACATGGTTCTCTTTGAAGCCCACAAATTCTCAACTGAGAGGCCACGGGTGAGGAGCGTGGGACTGGCCGACCTGACACCATGCTAGCTAGCACACAGGAAAAGACTGGAGTTTTAAAGTAGAAAAAAAACCACGTAAGTTAGTGGAGGAGCAAATGGAATGTTGAATGGAACCAGTGTTGAGTGAGAACCAACTACATACATGATAGTCCCCATGTGACAGGCTGAGTTCATGCCACTAAACAGGACACCCATTCTCTCTTGCTCTTGGGAACATAGATCAGATGGGGAGGTCCAGAGGAAATGGGAACTAGAGAAAATCTTGGGAAGTACAGATTAACACAGTCAATGAAAGAAATCTAGCAGCTGGGTTCAAGGCCAAAGAGAAAGTAGAAGGGATCATGCTGAGAGCGATGGTTATTCATTCAGCAAACACATGAGTTAAGTCTCAGCCATACCATGAAATGGGAAAAGTCTGTCCTTGTGCCTTTTCTACATTCTCTTTCAGCACATGCTTATTGCCTTCTGATTTCTCTCCCTCTCACATCACCGATTTCTCAATTCCCTTTTGCCATGCCTCCTTCTACCACAGATCCCACAATTTAAAAGTTGACTCTCTGCTACTTGTCAGGCTGCGTAGGAATGGAGAAACGAACTCACATGAGGGTACAGTGACTAAATATAGCTTGACGCGCTTTGCAAAATTAGTAATCAAGCGTAAACCAGCATTTGCATCTAATCCCATATTTACTTCTCCTAGGGCAACACGTCTCTAATTGCAGAATTTCCAGCACAGAGGTTTTGCCATGGGAAGACACAGGAAATGCGACCTTTTCTAGCCGCAGATTTCTTGTAAGACATTTATTTCAGAGTCAACAGCTTCAGCAAGCCATTGATGAAGTTCCTAATCCATGTCAGGTGCTTGACTAAGTGCCATTTTGCTTATCTCCCATAGCAACCTTACTACTGGGCCTTGAAGTGGATGGAAGGGTTTCCAGAATGGGGCCAGATGTTCTGGGAGAAGGCCACAGTTCCTGGATAGGAATGGAGTCACGGGGAGAAAGGCTTATGGGGTGGGGGTGGGTGTCAGGGGGCCAGGGCAAGAAAGCAAGGAAGGGAAGAACATGGAGGTGGAGCATGAAAGTAGGAACCAGACAGTGGGAAACAGCAAATATAATGGCCAAAATGTGTGAATCCGTGAACTACAGGCGAGGCCCTGATCTATGGCATCTCTCTTAACTGTGATGGCAGACATGAGGATGCAGGTATGAATGTCATCATTATGCCTGTTGGGGAGTTGTAGAAACAGACTCAGAGACATAAGTCACCTCATCATTGACGCATGGTCAGCAGGCAGCACAACCAGAACCCAACCCAAGCCTGCCCACTTCCAGAAAACTCACTCACTGAGCCACAGGACCCCAATGTGAGGGGCTAGGGTGCCATTTTGGTTTTCTTCTTTAGGAGAGGCAACGGAGAGTTCTCCAGTGATATTAAAAAGGGAAAATGCATCCCAGGTCAGTCTTCTGGCATAAGAACGAATCTTAGAGCATGGTTAAACGATGTCTCATCTCTGAAGGTCAAATGAGAATCACTGTCTTTTTTCTTTTTCTTTTTTTTTTTTTGAAACTTACAAAGGAATACTCTGGAATTTTCTCTCATAGATCTTCTCAAACACCACATATGGTGCCAAATGGGAAGCCAGAAGGAGGTCATGGTCTTGACCAGAGTCTTTTGGAAGAACTGAGGGAGACCAGAAGCCCCACTCATAGTCTGCCTCCTGAGTGTTTGTTTGTCCTTATCCACTGGAATTCAGACGAGAAGGGAACAGTGGGGGGGTACCCGTGAGGACCTAAAGATCTTTCACCCAGTGTTGCCATAGTATTTTGCTCAACTCCTCATGAACCAGCTTGGCAACCCATATGTCTCTGTGACCCTTTGGCCTACACGGAAGTTTACCAGCTGCAGCGACTCCATATTGAAATGCTGTTAAATGTGCACAGCTTAGTTCCTTTCCAGCCATTAATGTATGTCAGTGAGTTTCTTCAGATGCCTTTAATTCTGAACAATGACATCATCCTCTTTCTCAAAGCAGAATCAAGCCCTGAATTGGAAAGTGACTCCCAGGGAAACCTTGGTGGATTTGGGTAATATTCAAGCTGTTTTCTTGGCCCCCAAGTTGAAGGCAGACTAATCAGGGAGGGTGGATAATCTCTGGTATTGTCGGAGATTCCGATCTCTTGACTGAGATGAAAAGACCAGACCGGTCTCCATTTCCCTGGCTCAGTGGTCAGTAAGAATGCATCTCATCTCGCAAGGGCCATGGGAGCCCCAGGCCTTGGACAAACTCCAACGTACTGTGTCCTCCCTAACGAGGCCCCAGATGGTATCACAGACTCACAACAGAATGTCAGGGGCCCTTTGAAATCAAATTACACTCATACTACGTTTGCGATCCCTTCAGCTCGGGGACGTTGAGAGCACTATAAGCCACAGAGGCACTTGCTCAGTTCACAAATATTTCTTGAGCTCCTCCTGGGCTCCATGTCCATGATGGCCATTGGTGATGAGGTGGTAGGCAAGCCCGACCCTGGACCTGCCACTCAGAACTTACCAGCTGTCAGGAAATGTAGACCTTAACCCAACCATTGTCAATGATGAAGCAAATCAAGATCAACGTACAAGGGTAGCAAAGGAGAGGTTGTAGGGGAAAGGGGGCCTTGTCCGCGGTGCAAGGGGGGAGCCTTAAAGAAAGCCTTCTTGAGGGGGAGATGAATGAACAGAAATAGGAGGAAGGGGAGGGAGCCAGGTGACCAGGGCAGGGGAAGGCATTCAAGGTCAAGGGAAGTCGGAGTCGGGAAGCAGCATGATGTGTGAAGAAGCAGAGAAGGACCTGCATGGTTGGAAGAGAGAAGCTGACAGGTGAGGCCAGAGGAGAAACCAGCAGCCAGTCCTGAACTGGCATCCAGGACTGCTGGCTCCCACATGCGATACAATGAACGACAGAGGGGAGCAATGTGCATAGAATTAGAGGGTGAACCTGCCAATGTACAAGGTGCACAGTCTGCCTTAAAGGTGTCCCCACGTCCCCCTCCCATAGTCAATGTGCTTTTGAGCACAGAGTATTAAGGGAGTACTTTTAAGTACTTGCACTTGAGACCACTGAATATTCCAGAAGCAATTCTAAATACAGGAGATTGCCCCTCCCCTGCCTGGGCAGGTAGGGTCCACAGGACTGTCTTGCCCCAACCTGCCATGGTCACCACACACAGCGTTACTGACTACACTTAGGATGCCACAATTCCTCATCACCTTGGAAGTCAGCTGGGTGAACAGACCATCATACCGGGGTCTGCGCCCCTCACTGTGTGACAGGGGTGGGACGAGGATGAAGACGGTGGGGTACTCGCCTTGGGTGGGAAATCTATGGAGGCACCAAAAACTCCATGACTGAGATAAATAACATTTTAATGCAGTATTTCAAAAAATCCAAAAAAGAAGAAAATGCAAAGAATCCACGATGAAAAAAAATTTCAGAAGTTTAATAAAAGATAGGATCCAACTGTGCATTTGGATGACTCAGCTTCTCCCTGAGTCCCCCAAGTCCCTGCCCTGGAGCCCAATACAGTTGGGGTTTACAAGATCAGGTGGTTGACCCAAGGGACACAAGTTGGCAATTTAAAATATCACATTAAAATGGTATTTGTGTTGACTACCAAAGTTTTTGGTGCATCTTCAATTTTGCATCTTAGAGGAGTAGACTGGGTCTTCTCACCGTCATCCCAGGCTTGCTGTGTGAACTTGTGAAAATGACTTCAGTCTCTGAGCCTAAGAGTCTCCCTTGCAACAAGTTCTATGTGGGTGGTCTCTACCTACCCGGTTGTGGTGAGGATTGTGCACATAAAATGCTTTTGCAGTTACTGGCCCTTGATTCACAGTGATTGCTTGTGTGGCTAGAGTAAATACTGTGTTGGTGTCAATATTGCTTTTATAAGCGTTCTCTCCAACCAGAACTAACTCGGGGCCTTGAGAGGACCTGGCATTCTCTAAGGATGTGGCCACTTTCTCACTTACGAACGAGCCTCACTCCTACTACATGGGCAACCTAGAGTGGCCTGAGAAGAAGTCGTTCAGCCAAGGCCAGACCCAGGTGCCTCGTGGGCTTCCAGAGTTCAAAACCCCATCGCGGTGTGGCCCAGACTCTTGCTATGAATTTGAACTTGTCCTGCAAAACCGAAGTGTTTCAGGACCCAGGCACGCAGTGTTGTAAAAAGGGGCAATTAAACCTATAAAACCTGGGTTTACAGGAGAATTTATAGTGTCAGGGGCTTTTTATAGCTTTTTTAAGATTAGTTTAAATAGAGGAAAACAGAACAGGGGAAAGAGAGAGAGAGAACTTGAAACTTGAGAAGACTTAAAAGTCCAGAAAGAAGCTTTTAGGAAGCACAGAGGGGTCATAATCAGAGGCACATTTTCCCGCCTTGCTGTCTCTTGCAAATTGGAGCAAAAAGGAGTCAAGAATTGTGGTCTTCTTCCATACCTCTTTTTCCTTGTCCTTGGCCATCTGGGGAGACCTGAAGGCACTGGAAAAGTCCCAAGGAGAGCTGGAGAAAGGATGCAGGATTTGAGGAAACCAGCAGTTAGCCTTGACCATACAAACGCTCTTCTCTGGGTCTGAGGGGTTGGGGGGTGCGGGTGGGGGGGCAAGCAGCCTCCCTGAACTAGGCACGGCCGTCCAGTGAGGAGCTCATCTGCAGCAACGGACATTGGACTTCGGAGGTGGCACGCGTCCTCATCAGCCATAGAGTGACTCTGGAGCCCAGGGGATGGGCTGCATGGAGAACATGAGGGTTAGTTTAAGGTCGGACAGCCAGGGTTCCAATCAGCCACCATTCTCCTCCTCGTCTCCTCCTCACCTGCAGGGGCCTCTGTCCTCTTTCTGGAAGGATCAGTGTCCTTCTTGTTTCTGGACTTTGGCTCATGTTGTTCCCTCTGCCAGGGCCCCTCCGCCACTTCCTCAGACTCATCTTGATGTTTCACTTCTTATCAAAAGATATTAGGTAAAACAAGCAGAAGGCATGATTGTGGATAGTCTATGCTCCCACTTGTATGGAGGGGAAATAGACGCCGTGCACACACACACACACGCACACACACAAATACACACAAAGACGCAGGTATAATGTGTGTACATTTTTTCTTTTTAATTTATTTGACAGAGATAGCGAGAGAGGGAATACAAGCAGGGGGGAGTGGGAGAGGGTGAAGCAGGCTTCCCAACGAGCAGGGAGCCCAATGCGGGACTTGATCCCAGGACCCTGGGATCATGCCCTGAGCCTAAAGCAGACACTTAACGACTGAGTCACCAAGGCACCTGACATGTGTACTTTTATCAAGTATCTGATAAAGGTTATGCAAGAAAATTCTAACACTATTGGACTCCAGGGAGAACTGGGTGTCTGAAAGGCACAGAAGAAGGGACACTCAGTTTCCCCGTCTCCCCTTTTATAAATTTTGAACTCTTATTCCCCGAGCATGGACAACCTTTTCAAAACTCAGATTAAAATTTCCTTGTAAAAACATTTAAGCTCCCTGGTTGTGATGGATCACTTTGCATTTGTGTACTTTTGTCGACATATGTGAACTATCATTTAGCAAGATGTTATCATGGCAGGGGGTGGGAGGGGTGGGGGTGGGGACCCGAATGAAGGATCCACAGAACGTCTGCATTTTTTCCTACAGTGACATGTGACTCTATGATTCTCTCAAAGTAAAAAGTTTAATTAAAAAATAATTAAACTCACTTGCTCAACAGAACTCTCCCTGTCCCCTGCTGCCTAGAAGAGTCTCCCCCAGGAGGGATCTACCCTGAATGGGTATCCAGGTTGTTAAAACCAGCATCAGTAATAACTGCTGGCAGGCTCTACTGGTTGCTAACTATTTTGAGTATCACCTCTAAATGTTTATACTTTTATGGTAACCTAGAAGACTCCTTCAAATGCACTCGTCCGGAATTTAATTACACCGTTAAAAAAGTTTTCAAAGTCGGTCGGTCCCATGGGGTTGCAAACCGCATGAGAGTGGGAACCAAGACCGTCTGGCTCACGGCGGTCTCCCCTGGTATATGGCAGGCCTCGGTAGATAGTTATTAAATACACCAAAGAACCATTCCGGAAGAAAGAGTAACTCAGCATTGCTAGCAACAAAGATGGCAGCGGGGAGAGGGAAGTGTTCTTTTTCTACACCTAGCACTTCTGGATAAGGCTCTATGAGAGATACCGGATTGGCTTGACTGGCCCTGTTTAGTATGCAACAGTCTATTGGAGTTTTTTTGTTTGTTTGTTTGTTTGTTTGTTTGTTTTAGCCACCATCCAATATGGAGCATTCCTATTGGTCACAGTGACAGATAAGCATCTGATGCTCATCAGGTGCCTCCCACCAGCCCTTGCATCATGGCTTCCTAGGCTGGGGGGTCTTCTGACTTTCTGTCTTTCAGCTGTCTGGAATGCCTGTTGTGTGGTGTCTGCATCTTTTATCTTTAAATGAAGGGTTTCCTTGGCCAGAATCTATCATGGAGAGAAAGTAAAGCTCATGGTTAAATGCAAACACCTGTTTTTTTTTTGTTTTGTTTTTGTTTATATTTGTTTGTTTTTCCAGCTCTGTTGCTAAGTGTGTGGTCTCAGGCAGGTAAGTGAGGGTGTGCTCATCTGGAAAATGGGGCTAAGAACTGTACCTGCCTCATCAGGTTCCTGTGAGCCTTAACTGACTTCGCATAAGAGCTTAGCAAAATGCCTTCTGCACGTTGAGTTCTTAACAGATGCTAAGAGCGCTATCCAGAGCACTGGAAAAGTCCTCACAGCATGATGACTGGTTGATTTTCTTCCCAAAGCTGATCTAACTCAGTTTGAAATTTTGGTTCTGCCACAAAAGTCAAATTCAGTTTTCCTGGTGAAGAAGCTGAAACTCTGCTATTTCCTGTCCTAATTATAGGCTTGTTTCAACTGATGTAACCCTTGTTTCCCATTCGATGTACTCGAGAACGTCTGGGTTGATTATTTTTTTGGCCAAGTCCTTAAAAAATATTGAATATTTATTGAGTTCCAGGAATTCCACTAAATGCTTACATATATTATTTTATTTTGTCATATTTAATCATAATCATGATACCGAAATAATTTTCTAGTGTACCAAGGACCAGTCATTGTATTAGGTGTCGCAGCTCATTTAACCCTTGAAGGGCCCCATGAAATAGTTACCACTATTACTACGCGTGAGATTGTTTAACTTCCCGGAGATCCCAGAGGTAGTAACTGGTGGAACTGTGATTCGAACCCAGGTCCGGCTCATGCCAGAGCCTGGAGTGTAGTTTTAGCCCTCCCTTCTGCACCCTGCTTAGTTAATAAGAGCAAAAAGTGTAAACAGTTATTGTGTGCATTAGCAATGCATAAACTTTATACCCAAAGTTATCTATGATTTGTTGAAGAGTTGAGGTTTGGACATGTACAGTTCAAGCAGATTATATCCAAAAGTCTGTGGGGTGTGTGTGTGTGTGTGTGTGTGTGTGTGTGTGTCCATGCTTCTTCTCACATGTGTGATCTTTCCATATTGTTTTTTGAATCAAAGGTTAGACATCATTGCTGTGAATCCTAGATTCATGTAGACTTTAGGCAACTTTCTTTGAAAACCGTGCATCACTTGTTTTTGTTCAATTAGACTAAAATTTTAAGTAGAGGGTTTGACTGTCTAAAAAACTACATTAAAAGAACATGTATCCCTTGTTGTTGGAAAATTAAATGAAAATTGAAGTAGAGGGCTTAGCTATTTTAAAACTATAGTGAAGGGGCACCTGGGTGGCCTAGTTGGTTAAGCCTCTGCCTTTGGCTGGGGTCATGATCTCAGGGTCCTGGGATTGAGCCCACATCCGGGTCCCTGTCTGGCTCCCTGCAAAGAGCCAGCTTCTCCCTCTCCCTCTGCCTGCTGCTCCCTCTATTTGTTTTCTCTCTCTCTGTGTCGAGTAAATGAATAAAATCTTTATAATAATAATAATATAGTGGTAATAATAAAACTATAGTGAAAAAACACATCATGTGTCATTCATTGTTTTTGCAAATTAGAGAAATTTTGAGTAGAAAGTTTAGCTATTAAAAAAAAAAAAAGTGGATCCCTACAGGGAAAAAATGAATTTTTTATCATGTAAATAATCATTTCTGTCCGTAGCCTTCCCCCACCCCATATACATCTGATTTTTACATTTGAATTCTCTCATATTGGGCCCATCACCTATATACCATAGTAAATAGGTGAGTTAGGGGGCGGGAGCTCCTTGCATATTTTCTATAACCGGATACCCCCCAGGGCCCTTTAGGACTATGGAATAAAGTTCCAAGTATTTACCCTGGTAATTCAGGCCAGCCAAATACACAAGTAGGTTTTGCTTCTTTGTGGTTTCTAATGCCTTCCCTCATCCTGCACCATTTTTCCTGGGCAGGAAACCCAAAGGGACAGCAATCAGGAAGAGGATTCTATCCTGGCCTTGTCCCCCTCCATGCAAGTGGAATAATTCAATCAGTCCGCACATGTACAGCCTCGTCATCCAACAAGGAAAGGCAAGCCCATTCAGTGTGCATTGCTCTCTCTCGCGCGCTCTCTCTCTTTACCTCTCCTTTTCTTCCTTGCAAGCTAAATCTAACGGAAGTAAAATCAATCTGCCCTAAAAAGAAAAAAAAATCGGGTTTATTTTCACAAAATTTTTTTGTTTTGTTTTCTGGATCAGAAACACAGGACTTCCCAAATCAAGTTAAGTGAGTCCCAGATGTGGATTCGTTTCAAATGAAAAACACACCCCATCATCTTAAGCAGAACTGCGCTTGAGGAAACCGGTGATTGCAGAGTCTGACACAAGCAGATTTCTCCAGAGAGTTGGTCCCAGACTGTGGAGAGGAAGAGGAATGGGGAAGATGAAGGGCTGGCGTGCTTCTCCTGCCCCTGGGGAGAGCAGAGACGGAATTCAGGTTAATTAGGTTGGGGGGTCAATGGGAACCAATTGGAAGAGCGGTACGCATCTTTGAATCGTGCCGAGGACGGCCAGAATTGAAGCCACCACATGGTGAAGGCTGGCTTTATTAATGAGAAGGCACTGAATCCACATTCCACATCCTGGACGCAGACCACTGGGGACACGACACAAACACCAACAAGAAATGACAGGGATGCTCACACTTGTGGGCATTCTGCAGAATTATTTTTTTCTGAGGGAGAATGGTAGATGGCAGCCGGAATGCCGAGACGTGACATGATGTGCAAATTAATGTATTTCTTTTAAAGGCCAAGAGGAGAGGAAGGCCTTTTGACAGCCTTTGATTCGGCCATTAATTTTCAAAGACTGATCAAGACACTCACATGTCACACGGACTCTCTTCTAGTGTTGGACCAAAATAAGAATGTTGAACCGTGTAACCAAAGACGTCTCTTGGTGAAAGATCCTCCTTTTAGCGACTATAATTCGCATTTTCATCAATGTCATGCTGCACATAGATGAAAACAGCCATTTAAATGTGTTTCTTCTGTCTTCTTGTAATAGGTTTGATTTTACATTTCTCGCCATCTGGTTTGTGGAACAGAAATATGGAAGTACTTTTACTCTCTGGATGCTTCTTATGGGGCTCAGTCTAAGATGTGGTCCTTTCCTTTTTACTGATCTGGACTCCAATCCAGATTTTCTCCCCAAACAGGCCTTTTGGATATTTTGGCAGGGCCCTTGCCCTCCATTGAGCCACACCACTGAGCGCAGCCTAACCACCCGTGATGAACATTGAAGTCATTTCTTCCAGAACGGACACAGTCCCCTACCTAGCTGGGCATCCCCACAGCACCGCAGCAGACTCTATTAAACTAAATTGAGCTGGGTAAGTTAATGTAGCTTTGCAATAATTACATTTCTCAAATTGGTCCCATAATGGCAATAATTGGTAGCATGTATGGAACACCAGCACTCAGCTTAGAGCATTCAAAATACTTCTCATTTAAGCCTCAGCTCATCCCTGTGATGGTTAGGAGTGCACCCATTTTACAGGAGAGGGAAGCAAGACTTAGCAAGTGGCAGAGCTGGGATTTGAAACAAATATTATTTATAAAGTCTCCTGCACCTCACTTTCATTCTGGGCCATCCGTCAGGGCTCTAGGCCTCTCACAGAGCCCAGGCCCTGGGGAAGGGTGTGCACAAACTGCCAAGAAGTTTAGAAAGGGCTTTGTAGTAAACAGATACCAAGTCCCTTGTTAGTTACTCTGACCACATGGTTCTGACTTTGTAGGGAGGCTCATGACATCAGAACATGGCTGAGCACAGGGCAGGAACCAGCTAAGGAAGTGTGCGAAGGACTAGGGTCCTGATATTTGTGCCTCGTACAAGCCGGATTTCAAAATACACAACTCTAAAACACCCTATGTATAAACCAATTTATTCATTTCCTAGGGCTACAGTAACAAATCACCCCAAATTTCACAGCTTCAGATGACAGAAATTTATTCCATCATAGTCTGGAGGCCAGAAGTTCAAACTCAAGGTGTCAGAGGGTCGTGCTGTAGGCAAGAATCCTCTGTTTTCTCTTCCAGCTCCTGGTGGCTGGTCATTTCCTTGGCTCATGGCTATGTGACTCTGATCTCTGTCCCTGTATTCCCAGGGTTTTCTCTGAGTCTGTGTCTGGTTCTCTTCTGTCTCTTCTAAGGATCCTTGTCTTTGGGGTAAGGGCCCACCTGGGTAATCCAGGATGACTCTACCTTGCGATCTTTAACTTAATTACACCTACAAAGACCTTTTACCCAAGTGAAGTCACCATCTCAGGTTCTGGGGGTTAGGATGTGGATATATCTTTTATTGGGGAGCCACCATTCAGCCCACTACAGCCTATAAATCAAACACAAAATCGATGGAATCATGGAAACCTTAGACTGATAACGTGGGATTCTGTCAAGGTGAAGGCAAAGACCACAAACAAGAACTTGTCCCCCTCCACCCTGCCCTTGCCTCCAGCAGCTGGCTCCACACCTTCCACCCAGGAGGTCTCTTAAATCATGCCCCCTCTGGGCCACTGCTGCCCAGGAATAATGGCATTAAGTTTCAGCAGACCCTGCCATTTCCTATTCCTGGCTTCATGCAAGTCATTTTATCCTCTGCAAAACCCATTTTTTGATCCTAAAGCCTGCCTGGGAATGTAGCAAAGTAGGAATAGAGACCCACACGGTATACATGACATGAGTTGTCATGCATGAGTTGCTGCTACTGATAGGTTCACCCATGCCTAGTTACCAAGCACGTGTTTAGTCCATATATACTTTGCCCAGATTCACAGAGCACCTTCTACGTGTGAGTAACTGTCTGGGATGGTGGGAAGAGCTCCAGGAAGGACACTAACGATGCCAGCTCTGACAGTGTTTGTCTTGTAGTATGGGAGACTGAACAAAGGCAATAAGTAAATACAAACACATCATTTAAAAAAATCACTCCAGATAATGGTAAGGGCTAGGAAGAAAAATTTTCAAAAGTGAGGCACAATAAAAAGACTACATGGGGATGGGGTGTGGGTCGGGGGGATGGGGAGCCCTCCACAGATGGTAACAGTTAATCTGAGATTTGCACGAGAAGAAGAAGCTGGCCAAACAGCAGAGGGAATGGTGTCTGAAGCAAAGGGAACAACAAGTACAGAGGTCCTGTGTCCTTGACGATGGATGCATTGAATTGTTGATGGCAGGGCCTTTGCATTCAGAGCTTGCTGTTTATAAAGCAGATCTCTCCTCTCCAATACTGCAGGCATTCACTAAAATATATCCAGCAAAGATTTCTGGCTCTCTGTATTTCCTGGCCCCCTGACACCTGAACAGAAGTGCTGTGTCACTTCTGGCCGGCAGCCTTAGATTAGGGTCGTGGCACATCCTAGAACACTCTTGCTCGGGGATGGAGACCACCGATTTTGAGGGTGGGGGCTAACCCATTCTCCTCGGAACCTGAATGGCTACAGTGAGCAATACTACCCTCTTGACCCGAGATCAACGTGTTGGGTAAAGGTAGCGAGTGAGCACAATCTCTAGTTGCTTGGAATCACTGCAATGTCGGGGTTGTCTGTTACCGCAACAGAAGATAGCCTATCCTGACTGACTGACTCGCTTTTGCCAAGTGCAACCTCTCACCTTCCTCCCGCGGCACTTTTACGCCCTGCTGGGTTCAGGTCACCACTCAGCAGGAAACATCCTCTCGACCCGGGCTGCGTGTTGCACGGGCAGGTTCCCACGACTCTTACAGACCAGGCTGCTGGGAACCCAGAGAAGCTTGCAGGCAGCGGCAGCTCACATGAAACAGGAGATTCCCAGGAGAAGCAACCGCCTGCCTCAGCTCCCACTAGCCAGGGCGTCCCCTCATCCGGGGCCTGGGCTCTGCAATTCCTCCTGCATGCTCACATTCCCTCCTGCAACTTCATGGATCCCTCCAATATTCCCTTAGCAGGCTTACGCAATCCCACCGCTGCCAGCAAACCTGAGTGCTATCGCCAGCGAGCCTGATCCCTGGGCTGAGCAAGGCACTTCTGGGGCATTACCATTACTCATCTCTGGGCTGGGTGTAGATTACAAGCCCATCTGGTGACGGAAACAAAATGCCTGGACGGGCTCGGAGTGGCTACTTTCATCCTTCGAAACCAGAAGTCGGCACATCGGATGCTCCCAAGAGCCAGGCTCCTCACTAAAATGAGGGAAGCGGGCCAGGTGGGGCGAGCAGCGGAGCGAGCGTGCCAGCTCCTTCCAAATGCTTGGCCCCAGTGGGTCGGTGTTGGCAGATACGCGATTCTGCACAGAGAAGCCAGCTATCTATACTCGACATAAACTGTTCTTGTATCAAGTCTTTTCAGCTAAACCACACCGTGGTTTTCGCTGGCGCTGTTGACCACATCTTTTGAGAACTGCTCCTCCCCAGGAATAAGGTAGACACAGACCTTCCTTCTCCTCTGGAGGATAAACACGGCCATGTGACTTGCTTCGGCCAATAAGAAGTCGGCTGAGGTATTACATCACTTCCGGGCGGAAGCATAAAAGCTAGGCACCATCTACCCCAGCCCTAACGGTTGCCTCTGTTACTATGGAAACACATAAAGAGCTAGGACTCTGCGTGGCCTGAGTGGCTCCTTGGGTTTTAAGCCTCTGCCTCCAGCTCAGGTTGTGATCCCAGGGTCCTAGAATCCAGTGCTGTATCAGGCTCCTTGTTCAGCAGAGAACCTGCTTCTCCCTCTGCCTACTGCTCCCCTGTTTGTGTTCTCTCTCTGACAAATAAAATCTTGGAGAGAGAGGGGGAAAAAAAGAGCTAAGACTCTGGCTGGGTCCTTGACTTCTGATAAAAACAAATGAGCAGAATCACCCCCACTGATCCCACCAGCAGAAACACAATGGACATATTGCATGAGCAAGAAATCATGCTATTTACACTTCTAAACTATGGGGGCTTTTTGTTAACACAGCATAACCTACTTCTCATGACTAATACAAACACTCTACAGACAACGTGAAGCGAGTCTGTGGCCAGATTCTCTCATGCATGATCCCAGATGAATCATTTTCCTCCTCTTTTTCTCTTTCCTTATTTCAAACATTTCCTTCTTTCATCATCTCTATTTGGCTCATTCGGAAACATTTCTGAACACTTCTACATACGAGGTCCTGGGGATACAGCAACGAGTGAGGCAGACCTGGTTTCTGCCCTGTGACACTTAGAATTTATGGGAGAGACGGGCATGATTACAGAGAACAAAGAAGCATGGGGTGAGAGTTGCGATGAGTACAGATTAACACTTTTAAGACTTTTGTTGATAAAGGTCATTGAGAGCAAACTAGGGTGATGGTTCTCAGGGGCTGTGTTTTGAGGCCCTGGTGTGGACCAACTGGTTGCAAATGTTTTGCAAGGATTTTGTAACCTATAGTAAATCACCAAGATTTTCCCATCTCCCTGCCTTTCTCCTTCCCTCCCTCCCTACCTTCCTTTTGTCCTTCCTCCCTTCCTTCCTTAAACGAATCAGAATAGATCTGTGGTCACCCAAATGCTAACCCCATCCTCACTGACTTGATAACCCACTCTGTCTTCCTGAGTAGGACAGATCATGGTAGAATGAGAGGCCCCATACCTAAAACTGAAACCTACATATTGTAGGTATGTATATGGTATGGTATACTTAAATGGTATACTTAATGGTATACTTAATGGTATACTTAAATGGTATACTTAAATATATACCTTGGTATATATTTGGTATACTTAATGGTATACTTAATGGTATACTTAATGGTATACTTAACGGTATACTTAAATATATAACAATGGTATACTTAATGGTATACTTAATGGTATATGGTATAATGGTATACTTAAATGGTACACTTAAATATATAACATAGAACAGCCCCTGAAACACTGTGGGCATCATCTAAATGCATTAGCTCTTCCTAATAGGAGGTTTGGTATGTACATCATGAGTGTGTCATGCATAAGACCATCATTTTTCCTGGTGGAAAATAATGAAGAATGGCTGAAATGAGAGTCCTCAGAATTAGCCTCTGGGGGGTCACCCAGCACAAGTGAGGGGCTAGCCTGGGTACCCTAGCAGGCCTTGTCCCATGTGATCCTCACCACGACACTCTCATTATTATTATTTTTTAAAGAGTTGTTTATTTGTTTTAGAGATGGGGGGGCAGAGGTGTAGAGGAAGAGGGAGAGAGAATTCCAAGCACACTCTGCACTGAATGGGGAGTCTGATATGGGGCTCAGTCTCATGACCCTGAGATCATGACCTGAGCCAAAATCATGACTGAGCCACCCAGGCGCCCCTAAACTACTCTCATTGTTATTTGCATTTTGCAGGTGAGGAACCTGAAGTTTGGACAGGCTAATCTCTTCGCCAGCCCATGAGGGGCAGAGTCGGGGTCCTTTCAGACCCAGGTTTATCCAAGCACTAACCATGTACTCAGTCGTGACTTTTTACCTGCCCAGCTCAGGTACCCTGAAGGGCTTGACTTGAACCTATTATGATCTGTTCCTTTGCAGGGAACAATTACTCATAGCTAAGAACTCAATTTGGGCCCCCTGGGGTGTGTCTTCTCTCCTTACTGTTAATCCCTAGGTTTCTAGGGGCCTTCTATCACAGGAGCCAGACTTGTCACTGGGGAAAGACAAGGTAGGCCTTAGAGGCTCCACCACCAAGCCCTTAGCTCAGGGGGTGCATGGAGGTGGGAAAAGGCTCAAAGCCCATCCTTTCTACTAGCTTCAGTCAACTGCCTTTCTTGGGAGACTTCACCTGCCTCCCCAACAGACAAGAGGCCACGGACAAGTAGAGAAGAACCCATTCTCTCCCAAATTGTGGCATTAAGTGATCTGCTCCTCCCCACTGCAGCCTTAGAACGGAGTTAGTGTCTCTGAGCCACAATAGCCAGGGCTCATTAGCCTGGGTCTCAGTTTTCCCATCTGCAAAATGGGAATAAAACTGTCTCTCCTCTAGGGAAGATGAGAGCATTTAAAAAGGTCATGATGTAAGTCCTGAGCACCAACTGAGCCCTCATCAGGAAGAACTGCTACAACCGGACAGTAGCACCCATAGCCCGGGGATGGCAAGGGCAGCTATAACAGAGGGACACTATCCACATTGGTGGATCGAGTAGCTCACCCTCCTTGGTCCAACAGGCAGAGACCATTCAGACCCCAAAGCACTCAGAGCCCCAAGCCCCAAGCTGCCCTAACTTCTAAATTCTTTCATGGTTTTTCCAAAGACTCTCATCCATCCAGGTCCTATTTCCCCTCAGACCCCAAAAAGATGCTTGTGTGCCCTTTTGCATAAATGGCTTCACTACAAGCAAGTTTGCTTTGCAGTCATCGCAATGTGACTCCACTCCCTTAGCTGTGCTATCTTAGGCCTCACGTTTCTGCTGAATGAGGGAGATCCAGTACACCTCTGGCTCGGCAGGGCTATAACGGGGATTAGGGATAGCCGATAGCAAGCATGCAGGAGAGAGGTGCATGGCAGGTGCCTAATTAATGGCAACTTCTGGGGACGAGAGAATAGGGCAGGAGGAGGCAAAGGGGTATTTAGAGTCACTTTGAGTGAGAAGTGATGACCCAGTGTAGAATCCTGAGTTAAGCCTGTGCTTGGAGTGCACACAGCCTAGGTTCAAACCCTCCCACTCCGGCTGTGTGACTATGAGCCAAACCCTGCACTCCTCTGAACCTATTTTCTCATATGTAAAACAAGAGTGATACCAACAGTATCTGATTCCTCCGGCTGCCGTGACAAGCATCAGGCACACAATAAAGGTACCATACAGATGACAATTTTGCATCCTTATTATACCAAAATCCGATGGCATCACCTAATTCCAAGTCCAGTCTGGCGGTGGAGGACACCCACTTTCAGAGGCTTCTGCAGAAGGAGCATTCTCCAGTCTAGCCCTGTGGAAGCCACCTTTGAAACCAGCAGTTGCCAATGCCCCACAAAACTTCATTGTTTTCACGTCAGCAAGGAACGCATCGTGCTCCTTCCACGGGCACTCACCTTTGAAACACCGAGCTGCCGTCTGGTGCAGACTTTTCTGTCCCAGGGACTCTGGACAGCCGGGCAAGGCTGCCCTGGAAACCCGATCCCCCAGACCCTCAATTCTAATCACGGTGTTCCTGAGACTTGGGCTCGCCTATAAATCATTTTTAATGACAGTTGGAGAAGAAAGAAGTCGCAAAGCAAATCTTACATGACGTTCTCATCACCAACGGCATTTAATATCCTAAATCACATGCTTTATGGCATTGCATCGCGGGCTGTAGGCAGAATGAAGGAGACCTATTATTTTTTGCCTTTTGTGCACCTTTTGTGTGCTTGGGGTCACTCACTTTAGGGAATGTTTGGCTGTTATGTTTTGGGGAGTTCATTTGGGGGAAGTTAGGGTGCTCAGCGGGTCTGCCAGGATTCTTGGGGAACTTTTACACAATGAGGTGGCCTGTGTAGTCGTATCCAGAGCTGGTAATATGAGAAAGTTATGAGAATATAAGCCAGGCCTGATCTGGGGTTCCTCGCCACTCACCTGAGGGGCCCCTTCCCTTCCAGGGAAGTCGATACAGTGAAAAGTCAAACCAAAGCGACAGCAAATAAAAACAGGCCCTACCTCTCCTCTCCCTAAAGCCCAGCCAGACTTGAGAATGAATGTGAACGTCTATGCTCCAGTTCCCTCCCACCTGACAAATGTTTTCTGGGCATTTGCAACCTGCCTGCGATGTGCCCAAACAGGAACTCACAGAGGCAACCACGGTACAATTTAACCAAATTTAACCTCCAATGTTTAAGCGCCTACTGTATGTTAGGAGCTGGACTGGCTGCTGGAATAGGAGTGGCTCCTTAGGGTAATCATGTTAGGCTGTAGCCTTCAAAGTCTCTCTCTCTCTCTCTCTCTCTCTCTCACACACACACACATGTGCAAAAATAGGGTTTGGTGCCCCCGGATGCAGCCAGAACAGTGCCCACCAGATAGCACCTGCTCAGTGAATGGTTAGCGAAGGGATGATCTGGCCAAAGAACCAGCAGTGGAACAAAGTGATCAGAATAATACTAATGGGCAGGACAAGCATGGGCTTCCTTCTGGCCACTCTTCGCATTGCCTGGCATGTGCTGTAGAAAGAGGATCTGCTCTAACATCGCCTTAACTCACCATGAGAAGTCATGTCTTGGCGAAAGAGACATGTTGACCATCCATAAGACATCCGGAAGAGCCAAGTTCCTCTCCTGCCCTTGATTTCTGGGAATGAGCCATGGGAGAGTCTTCTTGACTGGTATGTGTTCACAATGGGCCAGGAGAAAGGGGGCTTCGTTCCTGGTAATGGAATGTCCTCTCTCCATCTGTTCCATGCTGTGGCTCCTAAGAGAGGGGTTGTGGGGATAAAAGCAACATTAGCTGGGCTTCTACCAAGTGGGGACATTGAGCTTGGGACTGTGCAGCATCAGCTCACTTAGCTTTCCTTACACCCTATAAGGACAATGCTCGGAACGGCTCCTCTCTCAGAGAAGGACAGGGAACAGGAGGTCAGTGCATGGGGGCACAACACGAAACACAGTGCCTCATGCATGCAAAATGTCATTAAATGGCACTAAATGGCAGCTTCTTTGGTATATCCTCAGTTTACAAGTAAGGACCCCAAGGTTCAGAGAAGGGAAGGGAGGAATGAGCCTATGAATTGAGGCATTCAGAACACATGAGCTCCCAGTCTTAATAGGGAGCTCATCCCAGCACTGGATCTGGGTAACTCTGGGCATGTTGCTTCACTCTCTGTACTCAACTAATAAGAAGAACAATAAGCTGAATCACATGAAATTGCCAGTTCCCTACCTTACCGATGTTTGTATGTGGCCATGTCATAACCTCAATAAAAACAATTCAGTAAAAAACAACTTCCTCCTAGAGTTTGTGCAGGGATTAGAAGATAGGCCAAGGCTAAGCAGGGCACCTGGCAAATGGTAATCCCCCAATAAACACGTGGGAGTTAGCTTGGTTATTGTGTCTGTGGCTTTGTTGGATAAAGGAAGACGTGAGATGGACTCATATTGGCATTGGAAGCAAAGCTCCTACCCTGTTTTCCACTCCTGGATAAGCCCATCCCCTCCTCCTGGGCTCGGTGATATGGGATCAGCAATTTCCTCCTCTCCGCCACCCTAGTAAATCATTTACCAGCTGCTCTTAACCCCCCTTTTCCACCTCAGGGCAGAGCTCCCTGAGTCCGGACACCCTCCTTTGAACCAGAACTTTGGAATTGTTGTTGGGGGGTCCCAGTACCCTTTCTTTCCTTCTCATCCTGGAGAAGCAGGTATGCATTACAGGCTAGAGCATAATGAGGGAGAGAAAGGCCATGTCCAGAAGTCTGTAGGAATTAGAATTAGAACTTGGATTCCCTGAAGCCAGTGTCCCTCAGGAACATCTCCATCTTCATCATCATCATAATTGTAGTCACCATCACACCAATGGCAGTGTCTTTTTTTTCCACCAGCTACCACTACAGCTTCTTTTTCCTTTCCTTCCTTCTCATCCTCCTCCAGCCCTTCTTCTTCTTTTCTGTATTCTTCTCCTTCTCCACCATTAGACAATGTCACTGCATTGCGGACCCCCTGCCATGTTCTGTTCCCATCCTCCCTTCCTGGGTCCTCATTTACTTAGGGTGTGGGGGTTTTCCTTTCTTCCAGACATTCAGAGCTTTTGACCTTCCCTAATCCTGCTGTCCCTTCACCCCTGCCACCCCAGCACCATGAGCAACTACCTATCCTGAATCCTGCAGCGTCAGTGGCATTGCCTAGCTCAGAACAAATTGTGGAGTAATCATAGAAGAGAACTCCCCACTAACCTCGGCACTGTTCCAACAAGACCAAACCAAGAATATTCCAGAACATAGACCATTTGGGGCATGTCTGTCTTGCTCACATCCTTAAACACCAATTGCTCCAATTGATAGGAACTGGCTCTAAGAAGATTCACATCTAACATGGCCATAATTATTTGAGTCAAGATTAGCCCAACATGGGACAATCAGGGTGACTCTGTGAGGAATTTGGATGATGATGACAATGATGATGGGGAAGATGGTGGTGGCGGTGATGATGGTGATGATGGACATGATGGTGGTGGTGGTGATGGTGATGGTGATGGTGTTAATGGTGGTGGTGATGATGATGGTGATGATGGAGATGATGGTGATGACCACTAAGATGTATTGAGCAGTTATTCTCCATCAGCCACTTGTCTCCTTACCAGCCTATGAGGGTAAAGAGGTAAGGAAATGAGGAACATTATTTCTATTGTATAGATGAGAAAAGCAAAGATATTTCCTAAGTACACAGAACTGATGACCGGTGGAGCAAGGAAAGTCATTCAGCCTAGAAAGAATAACTGAAGCAAGTGTAAGAAACAGAAAATTCTCTCCAGGGTCCCAGTTCTGGGCCTTCCTTCACCCTGTCTGAATCCCTGCTCTTGGTTTTGATGAGACACCCCATTCCCATTTTTCTTAAGCTTCAGTTGATTTCTATTCCTTTAGATCAGATGAATGTTAACAGAGTCACAGAACTTTCTGTAGAGACGCAGTGATTCCTCCTAACACAATGGGTAGTGATTTTTGAAAAAAGTGACTTGAAGCCAGGGCCAGGATTAAGGTGAGATAGAGGAGGCTCCGAGGGCACTCAATTTAGGGACACCCTCATTCTCAGGGTCATGCGAGTGAGGAGGAGCACTTGCATAGACCTGAGAGTGGCTCCTGAAATGGCGTGCCCTAGGCTCCTCGCTTCCTTCACTCTAGACTTGGCCCCACCTAAATCACTTCCTTTCCTTTTCTCTCAAAGTCTCCCCAGCTATGAAATGAGGTAATTGAATCCAGCATCGCAAAGAGCCATTTGGCTGTGATATTCTGATTCTGGCAAACAAATCACACACTTGCTACAAGCCCCATGCCCCATGTCCCATGTCTGTGGCAGACATCACTAATCAACCACGGCTCCTTGCTGAGTGTGGACAATGTCCACAGAATCCAACCGTACACAGAGCTGTGGCAATCCACTACAAAATATTTAGAGTTGGCAAAGAAGCGGAAACCTCTCGAAAGCAAGAACAGGGTTTTACTTGTTTCCTTCTCTCTCTCTCTCTCACGTATATTTGCAAATTAAACCAAATGACCAGGAATATGCATAGACAACTACCTGCACAGGCAATTACTGTTCATATGAATAAATGCGCAAATATAGATGTGGACACACAACAATGCCATGCATGGTATATCTTGGCCTACGTGTAAAGCAAGGCCAGATGAGCCCCCAAACAGTGAAATATGATGCTCCTTACACTCTCATGAGCTTCCAAATAATAACTTAAAACAATAAGAGTCCAGAAATCCAGAAAGTTCTGAGATTTATCACAATAATTACTTTAAGTTTTTAAAGAGATTTTATTTATTTATCTGAAAGAGAGAGAGAGTTAGAGCATGAGCAGGGGTGGGGGAGGGACGGAGGGAGACGGAGAAGCAGACACCTGGCTGAGCAGGGAGTCCAATGCAGGGCTCGATCCTGGGACTTGGGATCATGACATGAGCAGAAAGAAGATACTGAGCCACCCAAGTGCCGCCCCCTTAATTTTTTTCAACACAAATATCAAGGTCCTTAAACAGGGGGGAGAAGAGTTTGGTTTCTATGATTTGCTGATGCTCAAGCATGCTTTGAGATGTTTTCCAGAATCATGTAGCATTGAAAACAATCTCCCATATACATGAATGTAGACATGTACACATATAAACATACAAACCCTCCCACGTGCACAAATATTCATAATTTCACACCAAGACGTGCACAAACAATCCCTGTGTGTTGTCCACATGAGCCCATACATGTTAAACATGCAAGCACATGTACAGTCTTCTGCATATGCATGTATGGGAAATGCACACAATGGCACATATGGCAAAGCACACAAACCCACCAATGCACAAGCTGGGACTTATATCCACCCGCATGTGCACACACAGACACAGACGCACAAGTACACCTACTTAGGTTCCCACACGAGTGTATGTGTTCACACATGTTCACAAGCCTGCATGTTCACATCCACACAAACATGCACATGTGCAGACACACACATCCATTTGCACATATATGTTTATCCATACACACTGGCTCAGTCCCAAAGTCCTGAATTCTCACACACACTCTGCCACGTGTCCACATTCACACACACACAACCAGAGGCCCATATCCCCATGCATACATACTTCCATGCCTGTGTTCACACACAGGGACACAGATGCATGCAGACACATTCTCCTGCAACCCCCCTCCCCCCCACCACACACACACACACACACACACACACACACACGGAGTCAGCCAACCTTCTAGCACAAGACCCCAGGGAAAGCTGCCCCTTCTGCAGGCCTGTGCTGTCAGGGAGCCTGGTAAGAATCACTGGATCGGCTCAACAGTGATAACAATTTCCAGAGCCTACAGAAGGGGAGCCTAATCCACAGTGAAAAGCTGACAGGGCCGGCGCCTCCGCGTGCTTCCTGCCAGCTCCTGCTAACTCAGCCCAGCGTGGGGAGGTGGCAGACTCTTGGTGCCCTCAAGCCATGTCATCTCCTTTCTAATGATGCCAACATTTTGACAAAGCTGAGCAACACAGCCGGTAGGTGTGAAGTTGGAATTAATTTTCTTTTGGAAGGTCAAGTGCATTAATGAGCTTTGGCTCATATGGTTCTTCCTTTTTTCCTTTTTTTTTTTTTTTCTGCAAGAGGGGGAGGGAAAAAAAAGAAGCAGGGACACTCTTTCCTAGAGCTGTTCTTTCTCTCATCCTTCCTCTGGAGGGCTTGGCCCCTTCCACCCCCTCCATCCCAAGCCCAGTAGACCCCTGTGAGCAGAGAGGTAGGCTCAGTGATGACTTACCCTGGAGCACTCAATTTCCCCACTACATTTGGAAAGTCTCAGATTGGATCTGCCTTGAGGGATAGGGGATCAGTAAAAAGGAACAGAACATACACCTCAGCCTTCAAGGAGTTTCAATAGATACAAATTCAGAAAAACAAATGGGATTCATTTTGTATACGCTGTTCCTGATTGATTAGTAGTGGCTGCCTGAGGCTGTGTGGGAAAACAATGAGCAATGGAGGCGCCTTCCAGCTTAAAGGTGGTGTGTGTAGGGCTGGGGGAGAGTCATGATCGATTAGCAATGTCTGCCTTGGACCTCACACGGAGCATTTGTAGCATAAACAGAGCTATTTTAAAAAGAAAGACAGTAATACCTTTCTTTTTTTTAACGTATTAAAAATAAATAGGAAGCTCAGTAAATAAGTATACTTAAAACCTAAACAAACAAACAAACAAACACCCACCAAAGACTCAATAAGAACATTTAAGAAAAAAGTGACATGTGAGCAGGAATTATAAACTCAAATGCCCGTTAGGAGCCAGGAAGGTGACATAATGATTAATGTGGCCCAGATGGGGCCTCTGCTGAGCTCCACAGTGCAGTTCTGGTTTAAAGAGGAACATTACAAATGAAGCAAGTGAACAAACAAAATAAAACAGAAAGAGAGTCATAGATACAGTAAACAAAGTGGGTTAACAGAGGGGAGGGGTTGGGGTGGGGGAAATAGGTGAAAGGGATTAAGAGGTTACAAACTTGCTGCTACAAAACAAATAAGACATGGGGCTGTAATGAACAGCATAGGAAATATAGTCAATAATATCGTAATAACTCTGTATGGTGGCAGATGGTAACAAGACTAACCATGGGGACCATTTCATAATGAATAGAAAAGCAGAATCACTAGGATATACACCTGAAGCTAATAGGATATTGTGTGTCAATCGTACTTCAGTTAAAAATAATAATAATGAAATAAACTAAAAAGGGAAGTTGCTACCTTGCTCAACCAACTCATGCCATGGAAAAAAAGGTGTTAGATATTTTCACATCTAACAAATGTTTTTGCAAGAAAAATCAGAAATTTGGGTGACTTGTTTTTATGTGAAATTTTGCACTTTTTACTGCTGCCAAACATTCTTTATTTTAAGAAATCATTCTGTAGGACCCCAAATATGTTGGAGTTGTCCACAAAGTCGCCAGTTTGGACCTCTGTTTTAGAGCAAACTGGGGAGCATGGAAGGAAATTCTGGTGGTGGTGCTCAGTGCAGTCCCTCATCTGTTTTGCCCACCAGGCTGAAGGCCTGGGGTGTATGTCTGTGTGTGTGTGTGTGTGTGTGTGTGTATGTGTGTGCGCACATGCGCACACATGGACTGTATCTTGTGCCTGCATGTCTAACACACACTCACTCAGTAGACACTTAGTAAATGCACAGATGGAAGCGTCAAATCTACCATTTCAGCGTGCTCAAATGTTTTCCCAGTTTTTAATGATACGTCACTCTTTAAAGCTTGGAAGTGGGGCCTCTGAGTGGCTCAGCCTGTTGAAAGTCTGCCTGCGGCTCAGGTCATAATCCCAGAGTCCTGGGATCAAGTCCCATGTTGGGCTCCCTGCCCTTCCCTTGTGCTCTTTCTCTCTCTCTCACTCTCTCAAATAATAAATAAATAATCTTTAAAAAAATAAGTCTTGGAAATAAAAATCATTTCCTCCCCCCCCCCCCCCCCGCAAAAGATTTATTTATTTTGAGAGAGAGAAAGAGCAGGGATGGAAGGGCAGAGGGAGAGAGAAAGAATATCAAGCAGACTCCCTGCTGAGCACAGAGCTGGACATGGGCAGAATCTCAGAACCCTTAGATCGTGATCTAAGCTGAAATTAAGAGTCAGATCTTCATCAACTGAACCACCCAGGTGCCCTAGGATTGTTTCCTCTTAATCAACTGTCAATAACATGGATTCAATCTGTCTGGATTCAAATCCCAATCTACATGTTATTAGCTGTAGGCCTTTGGGAGAGACACTTCACTTCTCTGAATGCTGGTTTCCTCACTGGTCGGATGGGACTGGTAATAGTACCCACCTCACAAGGCTATTGTGAGGATTAAATCGGGTGAGCTTGCAGTTGTAAACCAAGAGAATTTTGAGAGTGAAAGGTGACACTCTCAATTAATGTTCTGGAACCTGCAGTATAAGAGAAGGATGGCCTGAGAAACCAGCTATCTGGTCACCCCATGAGCTAAATCAGCTCATCTGCACAAAGCACTTAGAAGGGTACCCTGCACGCGGGGCTCACCACTGTCAGCTGACACCACAGGAAAACCACGGTCCAGTCTCTACGTCACTCTCTTACTCCTCTGTGGCATGGAGTGATGGAAAGAACTTGGGTCTTGACATTCAAGGTTCTCAGTTCTGTCTCCTTACCTTTATCAAGTGTCTATTCAGGGGAGGGGACAGCTGAGCCACACATTGAAGGGTGGTAAAGATCTTGCCAGGTGGCACATGTAAAGAGGGAAAGGGACTTTGAGGCAAAAAAGAACAGTGTAAGCAAAAGTTCAGGGTCCAATTGGTGGGCTACTGGGCTTGATCCAGCTGAAGCAGGATCCACGAGGAGCTACAGGGCTAAAGGGCTCAAGAGTCTGAGAAGTCAAGCTCGAAAATGATGTGCACAGACGTTGGACACATTTCTTATCTGTTACATCATCTGTTAAAAACCTGCCAAAAGAGGATTGTGCACCAAGACAGCAACATGAAAACGACTCATTTTCCTGGGAAGAATCTCAAAGACCAGTGACCCAATTCCCAGATCATATTTTAAAAGGATGTTGTAAAATTCCCTTGTTAAAAAAAAGAGGATGGGAGATGGGAGACAGCCACCACCTCCCTCTCTTTCTCTCTCTCTCTTTAGTACTATTCTTATAGGATGTCATGGGCAGAGGAGGCAGAATTAAAAAAAAAAAAAAGCCCATAAAAAAGGAAACCTTCTTTTTAATCTGGGAAAACTCAGGGGGATTTGAGTGAGATAAAGTTCCAGTCTCTCAGCTCAGTGAGTCTCCAGCAAATGGCTTTGTAAGCATGACATTTGCTCATGTCCGTCCTCTGCCTTCTGGTCATCTGTTCTTGTCTCCCAAATAGAAGGATAGCTCACTCACAGTCAGAAACAGCTGGGTCCTCCCCAAACCCTATACCCTCAGAGCAGGATGCCACAGAATATGGATGCCTCCACATGCGGACTCAGGACCCAGGATCATTTCTTTGCAAATCATACCTCTTGCAGGAAGACATCCCCTCCCCACTTGTTAGTCATGATTGGATCTCCCCTTGTTCTCACTGACATTGGCAATCTGGATCCCTAAACAGCTTATGCAGTATCATGGCTCATTTCATTTCATCCATGGATCATGGAAAGCTAGTGTTTAACGAGCATGTAGTATGTGCCAGATACTGTCTAGGCAGTGAGGAAACAGCAGTGAACAGGCAGAGCCCTGGCTAGGCATTCTCAAGCTAGACAGATCTCCCTCATTCATCTGCCTGATGGGTTCTTCTTTCAAGAACCAAAGATCCAGCTTGGAGATCTTGGCTGACTCCCCAGATCACTCCACCCCCTAGCTCTTGCCCAAACCAACTTCTTTCTGCTTAGCTCTGGCTTCCCTGGTCTCTTGCCTGCTTGCCATGTTCTGCCCTACAGTCTAGTGAGTAGCTCATGGTGCCCCCCCTCCCACCACCCAGTTGTAAGTAGGGATCACTTGCTATTAGAATGGCAGGCTCCAGGGGATGACAGAGGGAGGGCTCAGAAATATCAGTAATAATTAGTCTTCCATTGAGCAAGGATGAATTGAACATGGCGATTGGTATCACTATTATCACTGGTGGCTGTTGCTTCTGTAGGAGACCACACTTCTCGGCTCCTTTGTAGTGAGGGAAAGCCACGTGTCTGGTTGTGACCAAAGAAATACGAACTGAAGTGGCATGTATCTATCACTCCTAGGCTAAAAGAAGGGAAATTCTGT
Source organism: Lontra canadensis (assembly GCF_010015895.1). NCBI lineage: Eukaryota > Metazoa > Chordata > Mammalia > Carnivora > Mustelidae > Lontra > Lontra canadensis. The sequence goes on from NW_022631052.1 coordinate 4,753,698, forward strand.
AGGTAATAGGACATCACCTGTCCTGCACTGCTGCAAGAATCAGTGACCTCCACATGATGAATCTCCTTTAGCTTGGATCCCTGACTGGCTGCATGGATCCCTGAGTGGCTGCACAGACCCCTGAGTGTCTACACTGTGCAGGAAGTATGTGAGAAATGAACCTTTACTCATTGACGACACCCAGATTAAGGGGTAAGTGCACTATCCCCACAGAACCTCACATGTTTTGACTAACGCAGATACCATCTATGACAAGGTCCTGTGGCAGGCCTTTGAGCTTGACATCTGGGGCGTGCACATGCTCATGCTTGACTGGATTTAGTAAGAGTGACCACAGCTGCTAAAGACCCTACCTGTGGCTGCCTCCATGCCTGACACTTGTCAGGCTGATATCAGACTCTTCATTTCATTCCCAGCATATGGCTGTGGGCACCTGGTAAAGTGAAATCCAGACTCCTAGTACTTTTCCCCTCTCTGGAAAGATCTTGCATTATCTCTAGATGCACATGAAGTGATGCATCACATGACCCCCCCCCACCTGATCATAGCTGATTGGCCTAGAGGCGATCACCTGACTAACTATGAGCCAATCAGAGTCTCCCTTTGGAAATTGGGAATTGGTAAGGTAAGAAGCCAGGCCTAATGGCAACATGGTGGGCAAAGGCCATGATCCTTCCCAGCAGAAGACCTCAGAGCTGCCCTTGTCCCTTCCTTTCTTGAATCTTGGCTGTCCAGCTGTATGTTGATATCCTGAGATACCTCCACGCCATTCCAATAAATGACTTTCTTATTTTTTGTGAGGTAGCTGAAACCAATTTGTGTCATTCGTGAGCAAAAAGCCCTGAACAGTGTAGTAAGGTGAGCACAGCACAGGAGTTTGGTAAGTACAACGCGATGAATGAATGATATGTGAAAGAACAAAAGAAGGGGGAGGGAAAGAAATCAGGGAGAGAGAGAGGAAGAAGGAAGGAGGGAGAGGGATATAAAGGAAGGAAAGCATTGGTTGCAAATTCATGAGATCCACCCAATGGGAACAGAACCTCCTTTTTCAGTCTCTGGCCTCAGTTTCTCCACCTGTATAATGGGGAGAGGGTTGTAAATGAGCCAGGGAATCTGCTGCAGCTCTTCTGTTCTAAGTGTGGCTGGATTTGGTGGCTGCTGGGAGGCCAGCACTTGAGTATGTCAAAATACACACACATGGTCAACTGCATCGAAGCCTGGTATTACAGTGGGAACCTTGGGAAGGCCAGGAGACTCATCCCCTAACTCAGCAACACCACAAACATGAGTCAACTTGACCACAGAAAACAAGCACTTTGCTCCTTCCTCCCTCTTTTCCCTTGACCTTAAAAAGCTCAGCAAAGGTGAGGAAGCTCCTTTTGAAAGGGGCTCCTTTATTTTGGAAGCCAACTTTACATTTTTCAGTTGACCACAAAAAACAAGCACACACCTGTGTGTGATAGACATCAGAAAGGAATTAAAAACCACCAAGTCTTTTTGTCCCAAGGAAGAGGGAAGATCTGCAGGAAAAGTGTGCAGGTCAATGGTTTACTCCAGCGGCTCTGTTTTAATCACTTTCTACGCACTGGGAGCATTGAAAAGTTCTCCACAAACATGTTATGACTTTATTCATTTCTCACAACCACCCTTATAAGCAGATGAGGAAACACACACAAGTGGACAAAGTCAAGTGGCCAGAGGGCTGGTCAGTGGTAGGTGTGAGTTCAAGCCCAGGCTGGTCTGAGTCCAAGCCCCTGCACCCAGGTTTCTGCTGTAGGACCAGTTTCCATGGTGAGCAGTTGGAGGAGTCCTTAAAGGAACAGGTCACGGGCATGGGGTGCTCAGTGGGAGGAGGAGAGGATACAGACCAGAATTATTGTGACAGAACATGCTCAGTGCATCCCAGTTGTGGGGAGTATGTCGCCATCACCAGAGTAACTGGTTCCAACTGCAAACACCAACCCCACTGTGTCTGACTCAGTAGGTCTGGCTGGCAAAGAGCTCAGGCATACAGACATCAAACATGCTGCCCGGGTGATTCTGAAGAGCACCTCTAATTCATGACCACTGGAGGCTTTGGGATCTCAAAAACCTAGGTTCCAATCCTGGCATGGCCCTTGGCTAGCTGTGTGACCTAAGGCAAGTGACTTCACTTCTCTGAGCCTCCTTCCATTTGGCAAATGAGCCCATCAAGCCATTCTTTCTTACTGTGAAGATTTCATAAGGGCTGCATGGGAAGGGACCAACCATGGCTCCTGGCATGTATTAACCTCCAGGAAAACATGAATTCTCTTCTCTCATCAGGACAGTAAGAGGAGACAGCACTTTGCTCCTTCCTCCCTCTTCTCCCTTGACCTTAAAAAGCTCAGCAAAGGTGAGGAAGCTCCTTTTGAAAGGGGCTCCTTTATTTTGGAAGCCAACTTTACATTTTTCAGCTATCACTTGGAGCTTGGGTTCACACATCTGTGATGGATGAGCAGGGAATATAAACACCTCATTAGTGTTTGAACCCACTGGTTGGAACGGGGAGGGATGACAAGCCCACGTCCAGAACCTTAAACACAGAAATAATACATGCTCCATAAAGAGGAAGAAAGGTGGGCGGAAAAGGGAGTTGTGCAAATCATCACAAAGAGTTATTTGACCTGCTTGAAAACTTTAATTGCTGGTAATGGCCAACCTGTTGGGTGGTATTTTATTAACACTAATAGATTTTTACAGGATATTTCTCACATTCCTCTCCGAGGGCCTCAGGAATTCATTAAATATTAAAAAGCAGTGCTCTGGATTGCTCAGTTAAAGATGCCCTCCTGATGAGGTTTCCCGCAAGTTAGAGACCCGGGGAAAAAGCCGGCACAGGATGGATGTTGGCTGTCAACCTTGGCAGAAGAGATAATAAAATAATAATAGTCATGAATGGTTACTGGGTGCTTACTCTGCTACAGGCCCTATAGTCACCACTTTGCATCATTTTTTTTTAATGCACAGGATAACCCTATAAAGAGTTACTATTAACATCTCTGTCCTACAGATGGGGAAACTGAGGCTTATTAGATGTCAAAGCTAGTGAAAATGGGGAAGAATGGAGAAATATTAACCAGGGTCTGGAGTCAGGCAGTTGGCCTCAAGCTTGTGGCCTCAAGAAAGTTAGCAAAAATTCTACGGCCTCAGTTCCCTTTTCTATGAATTGGGGATTATTCCCATTTTACAGGCAAGGAAATTGGGGTTCAAGCTCACAGAGCTAATAAACGATGGGGCCAGAATGCCTTCAGTGGTTGTGGATTTTGTCCACTTACTTCTTGCTGCATAATGAACTACTCCAAAACCTAGAGGTCTGAAACAGCTGTTTCCTTGTGTACATGATTGTCTAGGTCAAGGTCCTTGGTCCTACCCCCAAATGAGTCTTCCAAGAGACCAGAAGTGGAAGCACCACTTCAGCCATAATCTATAGGCCAGACCAACTGCAGACCACCCAATCTCTCTTAATTCAAGTGGAGGAGACATGGTGAGTCCTCCCACCCCACAATAAAAGGAATGTCAAGGATCTGCAAGCATCTTTAGTCTGTCTCATGACCCATAACAAGAAGCCAATAAATGGGAGCTTTTACTTAGGAAAAAAAAATCTATAAAATGAGGCCGCTAATACCTACCCACCTACCCAAAGTTATTGAGCGGAGTAAATTAATCAATGTAAAGTACAATGCCGAGTATTCAACAAAAAGCAGGCTCTCTCCCATGAGTGACACCGGGATATGTCCCCTGGGGAGACAGCATCACCCCAACTATAGGGATCCCACACAGAATACAAGACATCCCATTAAATTTGTGTTTCGGATAAACAATGAATACCTTTTTGTATAAGTCTGTCCCGTGCAATATTTGGGACATACTTATACTAAAAAGTTATGTGTAGTTTCTGTAAAATTCAAATTTAACTGGGGACCCTATTTTGTATTTGCTTAATCTGGCAGTCCTACCAGCGTGTCGATGGAAAGGCTGAGACCAAAAATTCTAATTTCAGCTTTGGAGCACAGAACCAAGAAGGACTGATTTGGAAATCTGAACTGGATATCATCCATGATCTGTCCAAAAGCCGCAGCTTTCCTTCCTCCAGTCATGCCAAAAAAGAGGCAGAAGAGAAAGAAAACAGAATTCTAAAGGTTTCTCAACCTTCCAACCATCTTCATCCTATCAGTAATCCTCTCACCTATCCTAGGTGTTTGACAGTCATTATATTTATCCATTCACAGAGCTCACTGTCAAGGCATGGGGCCCTGGGAAAGTGACTTAACTCAGTTGTCTCATCTGTAAAATGGGTGTGAGAACAGCAGCAATTTAACACAAACGGATATTACGAAGGATATGAAGTAAAATTATGAAGCGTTTGAAACAGTCCCTGATGCATCAATGTTGGCTTTTGTTCATATCAGCGGCGAGGCAGACATACAGACGCACCAATCCTTCAGTAACTGGACCAATTAAAGTCTTTGAGGATGAGTAAGGGGCAGAAGACAGAGGGAGGAAAGCTTTATAAAAGTCATAGCTAAGTAGGGTTGTGCTAAAGGAAGAGCAGTTCACCAAACAGACATGGGGAAAGGCTTTGAGACAGAAGGAAGAATGGATGTAAGGAGACAGAAAAAAGCAAGAAGGGAAAGGAGCTCCCAGTAGTTCAATGCTCAGGGGGTGGAATCAGAAGTCCTAGGAGCAGGATGGTAGTGGAGGAGGCCAGAGAGAAAACCCCTCAAAGACTTCAGACACCACGCTATGGCCATGCCTTCTTCTGGGACCCTAAAACAAGTCTCAGCAGAGAAAGGATCTGTGGGAATCTTGCATGGGGACCAACGCCAAATTGTGGCAGTGGGGAAAGTGAGGGGGTGAGTCGAGATTGAGACAGAGAGATTACATGGTTCTAGATGGCAACACCCTGATTCAAGGTGGTAGGGATGAGGGTGTGCTCAAGAAAATAGCCAAGAGAGAAATTTCTGATATAAGGGGGAGGAGGGGCTAGATTTCCCCCTTCCAGCCAAAGTGAGAAATTTGACTTACAGAATAAAACCCTAGACAAATACATCATATGCAGATATCTCCTTTATGCACAGCTTGGCTAGGACAACAGTGACTGCCATTGGAGGAAATTGGAATTTCTATTTCCTTGGGAATCACTGGAATGGCCATCCTCCAGTGGAGGATACTATAAGCTCATCCAAAGAGAAACAGAAAGAGGTAGCCAAGAAAGTGTAGCCTGTGGTTATTGTGCTAATGGTTCCATGTCTGAGGCTACAAAGAAAATCCTAATAGTTTAACTCTTGCCATCCTGAATCACTGCCATGTATTGAGCTATCTATCTGTGCAAGCATTGAGTTAAAAGGCTTCAATGTATTAAATTATTTTATTCTCACGGCAAACCTGTGAGAGTTAGTAAAAAACCATATCTATTTTATAAGAAAGAAAACTGAGGATCTGGTTTGTCACCCTGCAAGTGGCCAAAACCCAGAGATCCAAGGACCTATGACCACGAGATCTGTGCTCTGAAGTACGATGCCAGAATTCAACATTTTCCAAATGGCAATCCAACATGCACACCACCTGTACCATGATTTACTTGATATATTTTTAACCAAGTGCATTTTGACCCACGATGAATAATAATGTTATAAATATCCAGAACTCTATAAACATTACAACATTTCAAAGACCATTCAAGTAAGTACTGTTTTCTACAATACTATGTATTGAGCACAAGAAGTCAGCACAAAAGAGTAGTTTTACTGAGTGATTCATTTGTAGGAAGTTCAAGATCAGACAAACTAGTCTGTAGGGGTAGAAATCAGAACAATGGTTGCCTTTAGGAAGCAGGGGTGAGTGGGTAGGCAGGAATGGGTAATGGTGATGATTTACATTGTGACTGGGATGTTAGTTACATGGGTGTACACATTTGTCAGAACGCATCAAACCATGTACTTCAGATCTGTGCATTTCAGTGGTTGTAATTATACTTCAATTTGGGGGAAAAAAGGCCTCAAATTTAGACTTTTGACATTATCTTCAAATGAGATTCAACACAGACGCGCATAGACGCACTGGCTTCATATAACTTTGAACAGGTGTGCCTTTACTAAACATTTGCTCTACAGCAGATCTGGTTATTTTGCATACAGCATGATTGTTTGGTGTCACGCTCTTGCGTAAATATTTTCATTTTTTAGGTGTAAACGTTTAAAAGATGCCATACTTTCTGGTAAAAAGACATGCTTAGCTCGAACAAGTTCTAGACTACCACTTAGAAGCTGTGTCTCCACTAGAGGGTTATTACACTGAGCGAAATAAGTCAATCAGAGAAAGACAATTATCATATGATCTCCCTGATATGAGGAAGTTGAGAGGGGGTTTGGGAGTAGGAAAGCAATAAATGAAACAAGATGGGATCTGGAGGGAGACAAACCATAAGAGACTCTTAATCTCATGAAGCAAACTGAGGGTTGCTGGGGGGAGTGGAGAGGGAGAGGGTGGTGGGGTTATGGACATTGTGGAAGGTATGTGCTATGGTGAGTGCTGTAAAGTGTGTAAACCTGGCAATTCACAGACCTGTACCCCTGGGGCAAATAATCATTATATGTTAATAAAAAAAAATAAATAAAGGAAGAATCCATATCCCCTTAAGTAAGCCATTCGTTTTCCTTGGTCTCACTTCTATTATTCATCAAATGTGTTGATAACGATGAATATATCCCAGGTTGGAATGGTATCCAGGTACAAATGTAGGTGATGGTAAAAATGCCTTTTAGATAGGAACAGGATGTCACAAAGTGGCTTCCTTTGTGAAGCCCAACAACCTTCTGATTAACTGAAACATACGAACATTCATTCATTCCTTTATCCACTCAGTTAATACTTGTTGAGTGACTCCTCTGTGTCAGGCGCTACTCTGGGTGGCACGTTCACTGCCGCAACCATGATGGGGGAGGCAAGCTGGTGTTCATGTATGGAAAACGCTCAGCTCCTGTTCTAACACAACACGCCGTGACATGGTGACGATTATTACTAGCAATCATGGGAGTAAAGAAACAAAGTATCAAAGACAGTTTTCATTGGAGTCTCCCTCCCCCATGAATCTCTGACATTTTCCTTTTCCATAAACCTTCAATCCAAATGTAGACTTCTAACACGAGCCAGACTCTTTTGAGTCTCAGTCACCATTCTTAACATTTATTCAAATAAATAATTTGCAAAAATTTATTAAGTTCTAGCTGCTGGGGGTACAGCCATACTGGAGCATAATTAATTGCTAAGATCTTTGGAGCTGATGACTTCATAAACAGAATTGTGCAGGGCACAATGAAAAAAAATCACGAAGGTACTAAAGTCATGGTGAACTGAGAAAGTTTGGGAACCTCTGGTCCAGAAAAAAGACCCTATTCAAACCAAGAAGCAAACAAATGAATTAATCCGCAGAGAATTTGGAGGGCAAACATGACTTTGCACTTCTCTGGAGTGTAGGGGGAGAAAAGAAACACAAAAACACAAAACAAAGCCTGCATGCTGGTCCATTAAAAAAAAAAAAAAATTCTGCTTGAGCTTTGTTGATGCAAAGCTCTTTATCTGAGGAGCTCAAAGAGCTTTATTACAGGTAAATACCCTTGTCTCCAGCTGCTAACAGGAGAGGCCAGGCCTAGGAAGATTAGGGGAGAATGCCTATTTAAGGTCACATAACAGTCAGTGACAAAGTGGAGACTCAGAGTGGTCTGTAATGGGATTTGTTGTATCAGCCTAAGACGCTGGGTGTGTGACGCTAGACTCTAGTGCAGGAGCCTGCAGGAGACAGGGCATCACAGAATCTCAGTGCTACTGTGTTAGGGACTTTGGGGGTCACTGAGAATGGCCCCCTTGGTTTTCCAGAGCCCACACTGAGGCTCCAAGAGATGCCAGTGGTGGGCCCAACTCTGTGGAGCCCATTTGTGGCAGAGCCAGAAGAATGAAAGGCTCTTAGCTTTCCCCTAATTCTCTCTTGGAGTTTCCCTGGCTCAAGTGATTTGTCTAGGAAAACCTATTAAGGAAATTCAATTTCTCTTAAAGCTGGCTGCTTAGAACTTGAGTTGGATCAAAACTGGTGTGGAAGGAATTAGAAAGGAATGGGGAATGTGGAAGTACACAGACTCGAAGCCAGAACCTTGGCTTTGTTGAGGACTAGTATCGGACCTCAGACAAGGGACCCCCTAGTCCTGGTACCTCTGTGATCTGTAAGGAACATCAAGAGGTCTGGGCTCATTAATACACTCTTGCCTCGGTATAATCCTCTTGCCGGTTGCAAAATAAAAAGACCTCGGTTTTCCATTCTGCAAACTGGGGACACCCATAATGCCCTCCCCTTGTGGATCTGGGGTAGGCCATGGAGCCCCTCCATTTGTAAAGCCTTGATCCTGGAACTGCTTAGTGTTAGTAATTTTTATACGGGGGGTGACCATAGGAGATGTTCGCTCAGAGAGCCCAACTTGAGATATTTGTGATGGGTTTCTCCATCTTCTACAATTTACCACTCTCCTATAATTTCTTCCAAATCCAGACCAATGTTCAAGCTTTGGATCCAACAGCATTTGCCAGATAAACGACAGGCCAGTTACATTTGTATTTGAGGTGAACATAAACTGAACTCGTTTAGCATAAGGATATCCCAAATATTACATGAGATATACTTATATGCATTAATTTAGTAATGCATATACTTACGTGCATTAATCTAATCATTGTTTTTCTGCATTTAAATTTACCTAGGGTGTTGTATTTTTATTTGCTCAATTTGGAAACCGTAGCACTGAGTCAGGTTTGTGTTTCAGTTTGGTTCAGGGAAAAATGTGTGTCCCCTCTCTCATGCTCCCCCTGAAGAATTAAGGCAGGCAGAATTTAATTTATGGCTTTGAATTTTTTCACATTGTAGGAATGGGACCGACAGCTTCCCCCTCAGAGCTCAGCCATCCCATGACTCAGTTTCCCAAATTTTACTAGCACCGTGGATGGAGATAAAGGAAGGGCGGGAATCTGTAACATAAATGATTATTTCTGTTCATAGGCATGATGTTTGATTTGAACCCTGGCTCCGGAAAGTTCTAGGGAAAGAACCCCAGATAAAGACCATCAAAGATGCGATACTGGATCTACCTGGAAATTGTAAGGGCATCAGAATTCATACTGATAAGGGGGATGAAGAGAAGATCTGCCGACGTTTAAATTCCAAAGGCTGAAACTCAGTGGCTGGGTCTGAAAACGCGTCCCAGCTTGTAGATCAAGGATGCTGAAACCCTTTTAGGTCAATGTATTGTTCTAGCAAATGGGCTAGTACCTGCCTGCTTCATCCTTATCTACCCACATCTCGAATTAACCTTTAAAACATAGATCTGTAGGCTGGGAGCTAAAATTACCGTTTTCTAGTTCTGGGACACAGTACGAATGTGATCACTTTTAGCTAGTATTATAGCCAGGTCAGCCACCTGCAGAGAATTTTCTAGAAACACCCTGAAGTCATATGGTTGCACATGTGGCTCCTCGAACAAGGTGTCTTGACTTACAGGAAAAATCACTTTCTTCCCCTCCAAGCCTAGAACCTGGTTGTATTTACCCATCTCTCTGTACTGCCCCTCATTTTATTATTTTTTTTAAAGATTTTATTTATTTATTAGAGAGAGAGAGATCACAAGTAGGCAGAGCAGCAGGCAGAGAGAGAAGGGGACACAGGCTCCCTGCTGAGCAGAGAGCCCAATGAGGGGCTTGATCCCAGGACCCTGAGACCATGACCTGAGCCGAAGGCAGAGGCTTAACCCACTGAACCACCCAGGCGCCCCCATTTTATTTTTAATTAATTAGTTAATTAATTATTTCAGAAAGAAAGCGTGGGGTAGGGTGAGGAGCAGAGGGAGAGGAAGTGAGAGACTCTTAAGCAGGTTCGGCGCTAGGTGGGCTCGATCTCACGACCCTGAGGTTGTGGACTCAGCCCAAATCAAGAGCTGGACTCTTCCACAACTGAGCCACCCAGATGCCCCTACTGTTCTTCATTTTAGGGAAGATGAAGCTGACAATCAGAGAGAGGCCGCAGTGTATCTGAGGGCAGACAGTATTATGCTTGTATTGCCGATGGCAGAATAGAGAGGCAGAGAGTGCTGGTGGGAAAATCTCTCTGAGCCTCAGTTCCCGCATCTCTAGAATGGGCTAACTGTGCACCCTGGGCAGGGCTGTTCTGGGCAACCAGATGAAATGCATACAGACAGTCCTGGGCGCAGTGCTTAAGGTCAGTATACCTGTACAGTCTTGTAACCGGGAACTTTCCGAGTCCCTTTAAAAATGAACCACTGAGGAACCTGCCCAATAAACTAATATAAACTGAAACTCTATTGTACTGTGCATCTGCTTGTGGGTAGATGAGGTTACATACACATACGGAAGCATAGGTGTGTGCTATTGTCATTTGTCCTCGTTGGTACATTTCACAAGTTTGGTGTATTAAATCCACCTACGTTTAAACACATCGGATAAACTAAAAGTATATTACAGAGTAATGTAATACTTTGTAATATACAGAGTATATTATAGAGATTAGATGAAAGACAGCATGCTGATGAACCGTGAGTTCATGCCACCGGACTCTCTGGCTCTTCATCCCTACAGAGCCTAGAGCAGAGCATCAAAGAGCCCTCATTCCTGATCTTGGGTGCTCCCTGCCCACCCCCCCTCGCCCCTCCCCGCTCTGTTCCTTCCACCCTTGCTTATCCCTGCTCCTCCCTTCTTGGCAATCGGAGGCTGCTTTCCCAGCTTGACCCCAGGGGGCTTTCCAGAACCTATTTTACTTAAACATATATTGACCTAGGCCTTATTTCCCAGGGTGAATTATGCCACAGGCAGCAATCTCCAAATCATAAATTAGCCCACAACCCCATGCAACTGTCGGCTAATGACGCAGATGGTGGAATGGTGTCTTCATGGAGCTGACTGGGTAAGCGGGCTCTAAATTTTGTTGGCTGACAGCTCCCTCTCTCCTCCTCACCTGGCTGGCTCTTCTAGGCCTCTCTGTCTGGTTTTGTCTTTATCTTCCCTCATGCCTTCGTGCCAAAGATAAAAGGACTGCATCAGGGTTAGGAAGCCGGGAAAAGGGGAGGGGCTTGACTTCAGTGCCTGACAAGTAGTAGGTGTTCTGCACAAGTTTGCTGCATGAACCAGTGTGAGCAAAGAGCAGGACATGATGCCTGCTACGATCACTGCTATGTCCCCACTATTCAGGAAGACCCTCAAGGCCAAGCCAGAGCCTTACACACCCCTGATTCTCCAGGGTTCTACAACAGTGCCTGTCGTTCAAAAGGCCATTGATCCACTGGGGAATGGTCCGATGTTGGGTGCATTCTGGGGTCCAGAATGTCTTCCTCCTGTGAGTCATATTTTCTTCATCAGAATCTTTGTCTTGTAACCTTCTCTCGAGCTGTCTCGGTGTGCTGAGTTGGGGTCAGAAACATGTGCTGGTTTAATGACTAAGTCCCACTCCCCTCCCTTTTGCAATATGAGGGAATTCCTTTATGTCAGTCTTACCTTCTTCTTCCCAGAAGTCAAGGGTGAGAAGACTTGACTATGGGTTCGGCTAGATGAATTTTGTGAAATAATAATTAACATTATACAAGTATTCGGAATTAGTGATCTACCAAGAAGGTAGCTCTCTTGGTTCTAGTCTTTCTGGAATACCAAGGAAACCCATCACCCCAAGCTCATAGATTTAGAAGACCCCCCCAACTCAAAATCAACAAAGCCTTTCCATAAAAGAGAATAATGATCTCCAAGTCACATGTTTATAGCATCTGTAAAGAACACTCTCTTTTAGCTCAGTTTGCCTTCTCATAAAAATGTGCATTAGCAAGACAGAGCTGTAATCAACCCATTTGTCAGATGAGGAAACTGAGGCCTGAGTATATAAAGTGTCTCTTTTCCTAAGAGTTTCTTTCCTGGATCAGGATCAGAAGAAACAGGAAAACATATCATACTAATGTTATGACTAATGAACCCTTTACTGCCAATAACACACATGCTCAACATTTCTCAGGCACAAACTCCTCTAATCTTCACAACTATATGAGGATTGGGCTAGAATTTACAGTTGGAGAAATGGAAGGTCAGAGAGATTGGGCAATGTCATTAAGGCAGGGAGAAACAGTCATAGCAGGGATTCCAACCCAAGGATGCCTGACTCTAGAACACCACAGCACTCCATTCTGAGTGGCAGTGGCTGGGCTCCGAGGGATTCTTAACTTGAATCCATGCACCCCCAACAAACCCAGGGGTGGGCTTCGGAGGGCTTGTGAGCCCTTTGAAACTACATTCACCAATTTCCCTGTTTATGTGCAATTTTTTTTTTTTGAGCACAAGTCCATAGGTCCCCATAGATTATCAAGGGGGTCTGTGACCCTCAAATTCAGAACCATGGGTTGGAGGAGCACCAGAATTGGAACATGGGTAGAAGAAGCATTTACCAACATCAGAACCACCCAGATGGTCGAAGCAATTCATACTCTGCCACCAAACAAGGAGTTCTTTCCATTTTTGAAATCTGGTCCCTGTCTCTTAGCAATTCATTCTGGACAGAACCGAAGAAGTCAAGGAACCATTTGAAGCTATATTACAGAAAGCAAGAAGCAAAGCCAGTGGGGCCCAGCATTCCGCAGGCCTGCAAGAGCAGGGATTGGCCTGGAAGAGCAGTTGCCCCGGGATCAAAGGGACGAGGCCAACCCTTCATCACCAGTTTTCCCATCAGCACCGTTTAGGGCAGGAACATGTCAAGGGGGAAGGCTTTCTTTGAAGTGTCAAGATAAGAACCATCTCCACCTCCCTTCAGTGTGAAAGTCATTCCTCTAGGAGCCAGGGGAGGGTGTGAGGCATTTGGCTGTCTGCATGGGAGGTGGGAGGGACTTATCAATGGAGACAGACACCTTCGTGACTCCAGCCTACAATCTCCAGGGAATGTCAGTCCTTAAACTCACAGGAAATTCTGAGCCTTGTTCCCATTTTTCCCATGCTGTCCCATGTGGAGCTGGATCTACATGGGCTTTACTGTTGCATCAGTGAGCACAGAAAGCCTGGCATTCAGAGGGACCAGTTAGAGCCTGCACTTCTGGCTGGGTGAGCTTGGGCAAGTTCCTTAACATCTCTGAACCTCAGTTTCATTGGAAGTTAAAAGAACAGCCCCTGTTTCTCCGGTTAATTTGAGAATTAAATGAGATGATGCAAATTAACCATGTCCTTCTGTAATATCTGGTGCATAAGCACATTCAAAAGTGTTTAGCTGATATTTTTCTTCACTGTCTGGCTCAAGACATCTGGCCTTGGTGGGCTTTAGAGTAAAAATGTCTCATCATATGATATTTGTCCACAAATACTTTGCCCAATATTTTAAGGGTGTGGAGTTGCAAGGTAAGACCTCACTTACCTTCCTTTTTCTACATGGTCAGTGTGATGAAGAAGCTAAGACAGAGTGCCAGCATTTCAACCCTAGCTTTACCGTCTAGTGAACATTGGGAAGTTACTTATCTTCCCTGTGCCCTGGTTTCCTGATGTGTGAAATAGGGACATTTTATAAATGTTTGTTATTTGGATTAAGTGAATTATCATATGAGTAATCAGAACAGTGCTTGGCACATAATGAATGCTGAGTAAGTGTTGGTTTTAATGGGTGCCCCCCCTCCACTGGCTTCCACAGATTCCAAGAGCTTTTTGTTAAATGGAATTTATTGGAAAACTGAACTGTACCCAATGTTGCGTTCTAGGTTTTCAAAGCATCTGTTGGCCCTATCCCTAGGATGCTTAAATTTTAATTGAAGAAAAAATGTATACTCACCAAGTCACTCATTCAAGACATTGAGGGCCAAATCTAGCTAGGTGATTTTTCCCTCTACTATAGAGACAGCTCTGATATGCCAAGCTCTGGCCTTCAAGGAGTTCCTTCCTCTACCCAGAACACCCTGGGACACTGTCACTGACCTTTTCCAGCCTGCTAACAATTTCAGATCCTTTAGGTATTAGCTTAAATGCCACCTCTTCTTGGAAGTCCCCCTTGACTCTGGATTAAGTTAGATCCCTCCATCTTATGCCCCAAACACCCTACTTTTGAACGACTGAGTTAATATCAGACTTCACCACTCTCTGAGTCCATAAAGGGAAACTCCGTACTTGCCTTTATGTTGCCATATCCCCAATATCAAGTGCAGTGTCCGGAACACACAAATCCTCCAAAAATATCTGTGGATGGGGCATCTGGGAGGCTCAGTTGGTTAAGCATCTGCCTTCAGCTCAGATCATGATCCCAGGGTCCTTGGGATTGAGCCCTGTGTGGGGCTCCCTGCTCAGCAGGGAGCCTGCTCCTCCCTCTCCCTCTGCCTATGCTCCCCCTGAGTATGCCATCAAATAAATATATAAAATCTTTAAAAAATGTCTGTGGACAGATGAATAAAAGGGAATTTTAGGGTGTTGATTTCCCCTGTTGGAAGGCATACTTTTCTTATATCATCTCAATGTTAAGTGACACCTCCACCTTGCAAAGGTTAGTAACAGTGAGTTCTGGCACCTCTTGAGCTTGCGAAATCCTCTGAGACAGCTAGCCCAGTCTCATTGTCTTTCAGATGGAGAAATTGAGTCTAGAGAGGTACAGCCATTCATCCAACTGCTCTTAATGCGCAGAGCTAGGATGAAATCTTTTAACTCCCAGAATCTTCTGCAAGAAAAAAGAAAAGTACTTTGAATTCTCTCACTAAAAGTCAACATTCATTTAGCATGGAACAATTAGGACTCCCCCACCGGAGATGAAGGACCTTGAGGTGGTTAATTGTGACAAAGTAGCTTTCTCATTAGAGGCAGACATTGGAGTATAGCAAGAAAAGAAAAATGAAAACATGGGCTCAAATCCTGTGTATCCCAGGATTTTCCCAGTGTCTTCATTTTTAAGTGGGTGACAAGATAATTTCTTATAGGAATTTCATATTTTATGTCAACAAATGCGTGCGCTGTATAATAAAGAATGGGACTGAACTTTCTCCCCAGTTCCTGAGTAGTGGACTCTAAATCTTTGGAATTTCCTGAGTCACAGGAATGTCTTTGTTATTCATGAGCCCCGTGGATCACACCTGAGCTTATGCAAAGAGTTGAGGTGACTCAGTATGGGGATAGGTCAACCAGAAAGACCAAGCTGGTGATTAGAGGGTCGGGCTCTGAGCCAGCCTCACCTGGTAGAACGGGAGGCGAGTTGGAGACTGGGCTCAAACACATGTCCAGAAGCCAATCACTCGTGCTTACGTAATGAAACCCCAATAAAGACTCTGGACACTGAAGCTTGGTGCCGCTTTCTCTTTGGTGAACACACGGATGTACAATGAGGGCAATGCACCCCGATTCCAAGGACAGAGGCCATCGGAGTTCTACATTCAGAACCCTCCCAAACTTTTGGCCTAGGTCTCTTGGTTTGGCTGCTCTTGATTTGTCTCCTTTATAATCAAAATGCAATCAGGAGTAGAGCACTTTCCTATGTTTTACAGACCATTCTTGCACGTTATCAAATCTGAAGAGGGCACGGGAACCCTCACTTTTTTAGCCAGCTTGTCAGAAATGTGGGTGGCCTGGGAACCCCGAGCTTGTGACCGCCAAGTGAGGTGAGTACCCAATGTTGGGTTCTTGACATATCAGAGCTGTCTCTAAAGTAGAGGGAAAAACCACCTAGCTGGATTTGGCCCTCAAATGTCTTGAATGAGTGACTTGATGAGTATACATCAAGTTGACCTTGTTGGGGAACGTGGCCTTCATGAGTGGGGTCTGCACTAATTCCATGTGAGGAGCATCAGAATTACATCAGCACAGCAGCATACGGGGTGCCTAGAAGAGACTGCGGTCACATTGGTTTTGCCTTTGTGGCCCCTCTTCCCTATTTCCCTCCCTCTGGTGGCCTCAGAACCCTTCTTCTCTGCTGACAACCCAGTTCATGGGGCTTGGCAGTCTTCATGGATTGGCAATCTTGTTTCCCTCCACCACCACATGAGCATGAACTGAGACTCAAATATTCAAACTCTTCTTGGTCTTTTCTCCAAGAAAGAGGGTGGTTCTCAGGTGGGGACTGGGAACTGAGGGCCTCCACTGGCCATCAAGTCAGCCACATGGAGGGATCTGTCTTAGAACTGGAGAGAAAGACAACTCAATGGATCCAGGAGTCCTGGGTCAAATGGTCCTCTGGGGGAGTTCCCAGTTACATGAACCAATAAATCCACCCCTGCCATTTACGTATTTCTTTTTCTTTTCTGTTAAAAGTCATTGGAGTTGGGTTTCTATCACAACAAGCAGGATTCCTCATCGATACAGTATTTCACATAATGACCTCTATCATGACCTCCATAGAGTAAATGTTCACCATGGGTAGCCACATTTCTAAAGTGGGAAAAGTCCACTCCAAAGCCCCAAATTTCCCTTTGTTATTTATAGTCCACCACTGCCCACAGTGTACCCTCTGTGAATGATAGTGTAGATGACCACAGATTCTTTTTTTTTTTTTTTTTCAGCGCCTGTTGAGAAGTGGTATCTCATTCCTCCACATTGGAATTTCCCTGCTGGCCTTATTGACTTGTTTCACTGACAGAATGTGGTGAGAGGGATATTCTGGGACTGCTTAGACTCATTCATAAGAAGCCTTGAGCTCCCAGGGGCGCCTAGGTGGCTCAGTCAGTTAAGTGTCCTTTGGCTCAGGTCATGATCCCAGAGTCCTGGGATCAAGCCCCATGTCGGGGTCCCTGCTCAGGGGGGGAGCAGCTTCTCCCTCTCCCTCTGCTCTTCCCCCCACCACTCACGGTCTCTCTCTCTCTCTCCCTCCCTCTCAAAGAAATAGATAGAATCTTGAAAAAAAAAAAAAAGAATCCTGGAGCTTCTTCCTAGCTTCTGCTTCTGCTGTGTAAGGAGTCTGACTGCCCTAACACTTCTGTGCTGGGGGGACACACGGAAGCCTGGAGACAACATGAAAAGACAGTTTCGCCCAACCAGCCCCCAGATGGTCTAGCTCCTGGCCACGTAAGTCACCCCCAGGAGAGACCCCAGGCAATCCGCGAAACAAAGACAAGTCATCCCCACCAAATCCCACCTGAATCACAGGCTCACAGGCAGACTTGCATGGCCCTGCATTTTAGAGTTGTTGTCTATGCAGCAATAGACAAATGGGACAGAAAATAACAGCAGTTTACCTTCCCTCAGTGTCCCTACATGCCAGGTTCTTAAAATTTTATGTATTTATTTTAGAGCAAGAGAGAGTGAGAGTAGGGGAGAGGGACAGAGGGAGAAGGAAAGAGAAGCAGACTCCCGTTGAGCGTGGACCTGGATGTGGGGCTCGATCTCACAACCCTGAGATCATGACCTGACCCAAAATCAAGAGTCAGATGCTTAACTGACTGAGCCACAAGGGCGCCCCACCTATGTGCCAAGTTCTTCACAGGCACCATCTCATTGATTCATCAAGCAACCCAAGAAGCAACTATTACTAATATCTCCACTTTAAGGGTGAGGAAACTCAGAATCAGAGAGTTCATGTCACATGCACAAGGTCACACAGCTGAGAAATAACAGAACCAGGACTTAGACCCCTTGGCTGCCTAGCTGCCATGTTCTGGTGCCCTGTGATCAAGACATGAGAAACAGCAGGCTGACCCCCTTCTGGAATCTGGACTCCACCACAGAATTTCTGTCTTAAACAGAATACTGGCAGGACCTAACCTACTGCAAAGGGGAGAGTGTATCCATCACCCTGTGGACCAAAGTAAGAGAAACTCACTAGTAACAAATGGTTCAGAACTCTCTGGAAAATCCGGAAAATGCGCTCTATCCCTCTTAAGTCTGCAAGGTTCTCCAATGGAAAGAAGTGAAGCTGCGCAGAGAACTATAAGAGATGTGGCTTTTCTTCTTCCAGGAACGTAACCACGGCAAACATGCCACCCAGAACAGAGGGAGCCAGAGGAAGAAATACCCCAGCCTCTCTCTCCTTCCTCTCACTCCAGTGGGTGCCTCCCATTGGCTAACCCCAAACAGAAGGCTGAGGGCTTGGGAGCTCACTGAGGCAGCCCATGCTGGCCAGGGTCTTGGGCACAAAGCCCCATGGAGAAGGGTACAGAGGGGCCCTCGGAAAATAGCCCAGCTGCAGGGAGTCCTGTTTTCCTTATTTCCCACACTTGGTACAGGTGGAAATTAGACATTCCAAAAGTCAGATGAAAATACATGAACTATATTGTCCTCCTGGGGCTTATGGAGTAACTAAACCCCAAACTCAACTCCACTGGCTTCTGTCACCTTCCCAGAGCTCATTTCCAAAAGGAAATAACACCTGCCCCAAATCTCCACCTGCCATGGCCTCCTCTCTGAACCTCCAGCTGCCAGGGGCTGACAGTAAGTCACAGAAGCGTACTGATTTCTCCAGGGAAAGATGAGCGAGGTGAATGCGAGCTCCTCCGTGCACAGGATGAAAACCTTTGTGTAGGAAGGCAAATGAGGTAAGCTGAAAAGGGGGCAGGGGAGGGGGGGCTAAGACCCCTCAGCCACAGGCTTTTCCAAGGCAAGGAAGAGATCTAAAGAATGTTCTCTATCCTGAATACAGTCAATAGTCAATGAAAGAACTTCTGGGCTTTGCATCTGACTTCATTATACGCTTTTTGATTTCCTGGGCAGGAGACCACCAGTAATTAGTCTGTGTTCAGGTTAATCCAGCTTTTCATTCATGGGCTGATTTCCTCCTACTAGGAGTTTGAATTTAAAATGTCACTAACAACAACAAAAATAATAATATTAATAATAAAAAAAAAATAAAAAGTCACTGACAGCCTGGGCCATTTAGTGCCCAAACCCTCAACGGTCAGGGAATGAGAACTAATGAAGAATATGTCCAACTAATTTAATTCTAGAAGCAGCTTATTAACATATCAAAAGACTCCAAATGTGCACCCTCTTTGACCTTAAAATTTCCTGTCTAGCACTTGGCTTTTTTTTTTTTTTCCTAAAGAAATAATTATGGTTGTGTACCAATCCGCAGTTTAAAAGGTACTCACTGAATTATTGTTCAGGTTAGCAAAGACTGGGAATAATCTGATATTTAACATCATGGCACCGGAAATAATCACAACCATAACAATTCTCATGTCAAATATTTAGCGGTTCCCACGTGCCCAGGCCCTACACTCAGCACTCTGCCCGTATTAGCTCATTTCATCTCCACGACAACCCTGTGAGGTTGGTATTATTATTTGGTCCACTTTAGAGGTAATAAAACTGAGGCACAGCAAGGATAAGAGACTACCCAGAGATGCACAGCTTGGGAGCTTAGAGCCAGGAAAGGTCAAGGTCAACACCTGCCAGGCCCAGGACAAGAGAAGAAAACCAGAGGCCTGCAGACCATTTGAAAGGTGATAAATCTAGCTAATCAACTGTCAAGTCCTATGTTTCCTAGCCTCAAGTCTGGACAAATACGTGAGGCCTGGGCTGAACGTTGAATCTTTAGACTCCTGGGAGTTCTGTGCCCGGATGTGGTGGCCTGGGGTGAAGCAGCCCACAGCCGAGCTCTTACTCCTTTCCTCTTTCCACCCTTGGCTCTGTCCCATGCTGCGAGGGGCCGTCTGCAGACATGTGTGGACAGGCCGGCGAGCACAGCCAAGCTTGATCCAAGACCCCTTCGTCCTAAACCGTGGCCCCCGACATCACTCAGATCTACGAATATACACACCAGAAGCATAGTTGTTCCTCAGGAGGCCGGGCCCAGATAAAAACCAGCTCAGGCCCTAGAAGCAGATTCGGGGTCGCAAGGGCAAGAAATTCTAAGGTCCCAGGAATGGGAGTGTGCTCTGGAAGGGGATATGGTTTCTACAGAGGACATCTCCTCACCCCATAGACCACTACACGGAAGGAGATGGTTGGGGGGTTGGGGGGAAAGACTAGGGTCCTCTCAAGTGTGGGTCCAGGGTATAGATTAAGTATAGTATAAGAACGGGATTAGAGCCAGTATTTGGACCCTGGTAACGTAGATCCAGAGCCTATGAACTTAACTAAAGTGCCCCTAAAGATGAGATTCTTTCAATAAATTAGAATACATTAATAAGAAAATATATTTCATCATCTAAAGATATATACACATGTATATATATAAATAACTTTATTTATATAATATATAAGTATTTATTTTGTAATAATAAATATATACTTATATATAATAATAAATAAATATAAAATTTATAATATATAAATATGTAATATAAATATACAAGTATATGATATTTCCTTTATAATTATTATGATTATATAATTATATTTATAATTTATAATATAAATATATAAATATTTTAAAATAGATAAATAATATATACATAACATATATAATATATATATAAATAATATAGATATTCCAAAAGATATTCCAAAAATTTTGTAGGTAGTGAGAAAGCAGGATATAAAATTATAAATATGAAACCTTTGTGGAAAATATCATGGCTACACACATTAAAAAAATATAAAACAGATACAAAAAATATTAATACTATATTTTGGTAATTATGAGATTCGGGGTGATTTTATTTTTACATATCTTTTTTTCTATATTTTCTACTTCTCATAATAACATAAACTACTGAGTTATTAAAGAGAATAAAATACAATAAAAGTTATGTTTAAAAATGACAGGCATATTTCATTTTACTGCCCTTCACAGATACCATGGTTTTGTTTTGTTTTGTTTACAAACTGAAGGTTCATGTCAACCCTCATCAAGGGAGTCTGTTGGCACCAATTTCCAACAGTATCTGCTCACTTCGTGTCTCTGTGTCACATTTTGGTAATCCTCACAATATTTCAAACTGTTTCATTTTTATTATATTTGTTATGGTGATCTGTGATCAGTGATGACAACTTGCTGAAAGCCAAGATGATGGTTAGCGTTTTTTAGCAATAAAGGATTTTTAAAATTAAGGTGTGTACATTGTTTTCTAGACACAGTGCTATTGCACACATTACACACTACAGTGTAGTGTAAATGTAACTTATATGCATGAGGAAACTAAAACATTCACCTGACTTGTTTTATTGCAATACTCATATTGCACACCACAATGTCTTCTACGTATGCCTGTACATTTTTGCCCACCTGATTACAAGAGACCATATTAGACCCTGTAGGAAACACCAAGAGAGGTAACAGCGCAGAGAGATGGAATGTCACACACTAGATGTTAGGAAACATACTTCTGGTGCACACAGGAAAACTACACTTCCCAGTTTCCCTTGCAGCTAGGTTGGAGTCACATGACTGAGTTTTAGCCAGTAGACAGTGAGCGTAAGTCACATAAGACATTTCCAAGGCTGACCCCTAAAAATAGTCCACTTGGCTCTCTGGTCCTCTCTTGCCCTTTTCTGATCTCAGAAGCCATGCTTTCCAGAAGGCATGCCTACAAAATGGTGGAGGCCTGCCTGATCTACTTCATCACTGAATGAGCGGGATGACCAACATCCTGGCTTGTCTGGGTCTCTGCAGGGGTTGGGGGTGTGCGGAATTCTGTAGTCCCAGGGCAAGTGGGAACTGTGTCATGTTGGTCAATTAAATGAGTGAAGAATAAAGTTGCAGGGGCACCTGGGTGGCTCAGTGGGTTAAAGCCTCTGCCTTTGACTCAGGTCATGATCTCAGGGTCCTGGGATTGAGCCCTGCATCCGGCTCTCTGCTCAGCGGGAAGCCTGCTTCCCTCTCTGTCTCTGCCTGCCTCTCTGCCTACTTGTGATCTTTGTCTGTCAAATAAATAAATAAAATATTAAAAAAAATAAAATTGCATTCTGTTAACCATCATGGATCTTTAGATTAGTGGTAAAGCCTAGTCCTTCCAAACTACTATCAGGAAGATCTCAGTACCTAACGTCCGAATATTCCAAACAAATGCTTAGTCCCAGTCCCTTATGTACCTTCGCCCTGTGACACTCCCCTCTAATTCTCTGGACAGCAATTCTCTAATGTGTACAAAGAAACAATACAACCTACCCCCAGTGGCATTGTGACAATTAAATAATATGTAGCTGTAAAAAATATCTTTGTTGCTATAAATCGCTGCACAAACGTGCATTTTTATCATTATTATGGTGTGTATCATTATTATGTGGCTCTGGGTTAAATACTGTGGGTTAATTGTTGAATAAGAGTTCCTGTCCCCAAAGTGGATGGGTAGATGAAGAACACTAAGATGGATATGCAGACAAATTAATAATTGTCATAATATTTTTTTTCTTGTGATTTCTGCCACGTGGCATCATTTGAAAAACTTTCCTCTCTTTATTTTTTTTTTTTTTTTTAATATTTTTTATTTATTTAACAGACAGAGATCACAAGTAGGTGGAGAGGCAGGCAGAGAGAGAGGGGGAAGCAGGCTCCCTGCTGAGCAGAGAGCCCGATGCGGGGCTCGATCCCAGGACTCTGAGACCATGACCCGAGCCGAAGGCAGAGGCTTAACCCACTGAGCCACTCAGGCGCCCCAACTTTCCTCTCTTTAGAGAATTTCCCACATCCTAAGCATCCCCACCCCAAAGAGATAAGCGAGGCTCATTTTTCCAGCCTCCTTTGCTGCTAGGTATTTGGCCAAGGCTCCACCAACTGGATGCTCCTAACATAAAAAAGCAGACTTGCATAAAATCCATCGTTTCGTGAAAGCAGAAGTGAAGGTGTCCAAATTTTCAGGTGAGCAGAGCCTCTAATATCTGGCTGCCAGTGTCACTGAGAACTGTAGAGTTCGTGTGTAAGTTGCAGTGTTGATACCAAGAGAGGATTTGCAATTTTCACTGGGGGCATCATAATATGCTGCTGTGGCTGGTACTCTTGGTTGTCTAGGCTACACGTCTGACTCTATGACCCTCCTGGAGAGGCCACGGGTTGCCTAGTATCTTCTAACAAAAGTATGTTCTGCCTAGACCGGCTAGATTGTGTTGGACAGTTTACAACCAACAATGTTTACTAGACAGATGGAAAGCTAGACAGCTAGACAGACAGATCATTCTACTCCCTGGGAGAAAACAATGAACCCTAAACAAAATATTAAAAAAATAATAACAACTACCTGAAGGCACTGGAAAGTGACCAGTAACAAGGGAAGAAAAGGACAACTCTGGGTGAGTTTCCTGTTCACATCGCTTCCAGCCCAAGAGCAATCCTTGATCTGCACTAACCCACGAAAGGAAAAAGCCAGAGAGGGTGTGTCCCCTGTGGGGTGTATCAGCTCTGCCCAGATCTGTAGCCAGTCCTGGAACACGCAGGAGGAGAGCCCAAGCAGCTGAGTAAAGGCTTCTAGCAGCAACCGACCAGAGCAGGGAGAGCACTTGCAGCCCAGAAAATATACCAGACTTCAGAATTCCCACAAGACGGCGTTGATGAGGTCCAGGAGATGATCCAAAATCCCTCAAGATATATAGGAGCAGTCTGCCCTCAGAGAAGCCTTTCTTCATCCCTTCTTTTCACAAATGCCTGTTGGGATCCTCTCACGTGCCGGTCACGCTGAACGCTGGGCACGCGGTTAGGAACCCAGATCTGTGCACTCAATAACAGGTATTTCTTGAGCTCCCACCTCTCCACCGGCGTGTCTACTACTCTGCCAGCCTGGAATAGAGCCCTGCCACACCAGGGGAAGAGCCTTGCCCTCATGGAGCTTTCAGGTTTACAGGAAAGTCTGTGATTTGTGATTATGCAAATCAGGACATGGTGAATTCGTGGGTTACCTAGGGGGATGCATGTGATGAAGAGGTTCAGGAGAAGGGATGATCCAGCACTCCGCACTGCCAGGATCCCTGGGGAACCGGAAGGCTTGTTCCATCTTGTTCGTGCTTGAACGGAGACAATTGCGCTGAACGCATTTTGGCCCTTTTACTCCTTCCTCTTCATCCAGAGGCCCTGGAGCTTTTATATCTGTGCTTTTCACACATTCCTTTGTATTAAGGTTTGTGTGTGTGTGTGTCTGTGTGTTTCTTAAAGAAGTAAAGCACAGCTTCCGGAAACACACACACACACACACACCACGCCCCCCCCCCTTTTATTCTTCCAGTGATTACATAACTCGGAGAAATCCTTCCAAGACTCGCCGTGTAACTCGACCAAACCTATAAACGTCTTGAAGCTTAGCTGGCAAAGCAGTCCATGCCAACAGTACATAAAACCCTTCGTGGCTGGGTGTTCCAGCCATCTGAATTCATATAAAAACGTCTGGGCCTCTGAACCCTACTTAACAGAAGCTCTTCGCTCCAATGTCGGCTCTCCCAAACAAATATAAGTTGGAAATTCTCCCTGGAAAAGCAGGGTCATCGTAGGGAGGGGAGACGGGGAATTATGCCGACAGGGACCCGGGCAGAAGGGGTGGGAAAAGAGGTGTAAACTCCAGTTGTGAGGAATGCTTGGGGGAGAGAGGGATTATTTGAAGGAAATTGCACCAGAAAATGTAACCTCGTGTAGGCGGCTGATGGTAAAATGAGTGTTTCGTGTGGGCAAAGCAGCTGGACTCAGGAGGCAGAAGGAGTTGAAAAAAAGGAACTCTGAGTCAGAGACTGCCAGGCACCTTGGGTGGTAGACCAGGGGCATAGGTATAAACATTGGGGGAGAAACAAAAAAGAGGGGTGGGGAAGGCAACAAAGCCTAGTGCAAAGCACGCCCAAGGAGGGGCTCTCCGTTGTGGAAACTCAGCAGCCTGTGAGCGGGGGCCCTTGTGGACTTGAGCTGCCTACATACAGCCCACCCTTCCTTTCAGCCTCACTGAATTTGGAGGACTGTGGGAAGCCACAGTGGGAACAAGAAATGGGAACGTCCTGCCGGAAGCCAAAAACGATGGTACATTGCCTACCCCTTCCTCCAACCCAAGAGGGGTTGATGGCACCATCTGATTGGGGCACGGTGGGGAGTGGACAGAAAGCTCCCCATTTGCTTCAAGACCCTCTGGCTTTCATACAACCAGAACAGAAAGCAGCAGCGAGACTGCTGGTCAAAGATAAAACCAGAGAGACCTTACAAGATGAAGGAAGGGGAATGCTAGAATTCCATCTGGAGACCCAGGAACCATTGGATAGTCACCGAGAGCCTCTGCGTAGTTTCAGATTCCTCAATCTACTGTCCTGCCTCAAGATGGGTAAACATCATGGCTTAGTGTGGTCAGCCTATGTTCAGAAAGCTGGGCCCTGGGGGACCTGGGTGGCTCAGTTGGTTAAGCAACTGCCTTCGGCTCAGGTCATGATCCTGGAGTCCCAGGATCAAGTCTCGCATCAGGCTCCGTGCTTGACGGGGAGTCTGCTTCTCCCTCCCCCTTCTCATGCTCTCTCTTTCTCTCTCTCATTCTCTCTATCCCTCAAATACATAAATAAAATCTTAAAAAAAAGAAAGAAAGAAAGTTGGAGCCTGGACCCTCAGCTCCTCTCCCTAGGGTTTAGCCAGATCTGTTAGACACCAACTGGTCCAGTAGAAGGCACTGGGAATTTAGACCCTAGGCTTGCCCCACACAGGCTTCTGTTGAACTGGGAGGAAGCGCAATGAACACACAAAGATGCTGGCAGAAGGGGATTATTCTTCTCCTTCCAACTGGAGACAAACCTCAATAAATTTTTATGCTGAGTATAGAAGGAACGGTAATAGGTTTTTCGTTTGGGCTTCTTTAGGTACCTTTTCAATAAGTTGAATAACTGTTAATTACAGCAACAAATAGCTAACCTAAAAGCCAGAACAGTATTTACAGTGCACTACCATTTATATTTTAAAAGGAGGACAGAGAATGCATTTGCATATTTCCTTCTATGTGCATAAAATATTTCTAGAAGGATACGTAAGATACCAATATAACAGATTGGCTCAGAAGAGAGGAAAACAGGGGTGCTGGGTGCCTCAGAAGAGAAGAAAACAGGGGTGCTGGGTGCCAGGGTTGAGAGATTTTCCATTCTATTCCCCTTTCACTTTGTGATTTTTCAACTGTGAAAAGGCTTTTCCCATTCAAAAAATAGTTTTTAAAGTAAATGTCAATATTTACCAAAGCCTGTGTGCCAGGCAGAGCACCAGAGACAGATATAGGGGTGAATACCACAGCATCACTGCCCATGAGAATCCAATAGGCTGGTCCAAGAGGTAGCAGAGATACTATTAGCTCTGAAGTATGGCTAAAGGGTGGAGGGCGGAGGGGATTTGGTGCAAAATGGTGGCCAGAGAGGCTGAGAGATGGGGGTTCAAGTCAATAGACTAGCATCCAGAGCCTGGTTCATTCACTTAGTTGATGTGTGAGCTTAAATGGTTGTTATACCTCTCTAGACCTCAGTTTCCTTGCCTACAAAATGGGAATAATAATGGTAAGGAAGAAAGAGGAGGAGGAGGAGGAAGAAGGGAAGAAAATTATGATGATGGTGATGATGATGATGATGATGATGATGATGATGAAGGAGGGGGAGGGGGAGAAGACGGAAGAGAGAGAAGGGAAAGAAGGAACAGGAGGAGGAGGAGGAGTGAGGAAGAGGAAAACAGTATCAATGGATCATTGTGGGGATTGAATGAAATAATGTGTGTAGACTCCTCAACACGGGATCCAACACAAGCACAGCACCCAAGGCCATGATTAAGAAGAGTGATACTAGGGGCGCCTGGGTGGCTCAGTGGGTTAAGCCACTGCCTTCGGCTCAGGTCATGATCTCAGGGTCCTAGGATCGAGTCCCACATCGGTCTCTCTGCTCAGCAGGGAGCCTGCTTCCTCCCCTCTCTCTCTCTCTCTCTCTGCCTGCCTCTCTGTCTACTTGTGATCTCTGTCTGTCAAATAAATAAATAAAATCTTAAAAAAAAAAAAAAAGAAGAGTGATACTAGTCGTTATGGTAACATTACCAAAGAGTGATTAATTCTGGTCTGGGAGAAGCTTGATGGGGATGACACTTGTGAGTTGGTTTTTCTTTTTCTTTTTTTTTTTTTTTAAGTTATTTATTTGACAGAGATCAGTAGGCAGAGGGAGTGAGAGGAGGAAGCAGGCTCCCTGCTGAGCAGAGAGCCCTGTACGGGGCTTGATCCCAGGACCCTGGGACCATGACCTGAGCCGAAGTCAGAGGCTTTAACCCACTGAGCCACCCAGATGCCCCGTGAGTTGGTTCTTAAGGGATAGAAGGACGGATTGGTTTTCAGCATCCACAAGAAGACAGTCAGCAGGCAGCCCAGCCCAGGCAAAGGCTTGGAGCTCCATTGGTACTGCCAAATTTCTCTCCGTTGGCTTTGGTCCATAGACTGAAGCTGTGAATCAGGTGGGAGGAGAGGCAAGGGAAAAGAAAGAGACCTAAATTGGAAATGCCGGGTCATGGGGCATCTCAGAGGTTGTAATAATGTTTTCTTGCCTCTCTGTCTCTCCATCTTAACACCTGGTCATCCTCTTGTCAAATCAAATCCATCCACACTTTGGTGGAGCATTTCACATGTGCAAGACACACGTAAACTCACTCGCTCTGCAGAAAGTGGATATGGTGTTTTTAAGGACAAGAATCATGGTACAGTTCCTCTTTTTGTTGGTGTACTACTTGGATCACATGTATTCTGATGATGAGTGGTAGTTTTAGCTCCTCTGTGTTCCCTTTGTTTTGCTGGTTTGGGGTCTTTTATTTTTGTCTTAGGGGAGAGATACCTTTGTGACTAGGCTTTGTCTTAAGACACTGGGTTATAATAAAAATTGAATGTGGAACATATTATGTTGGGATAACATTTTATTATGGGTGTTTATTGTTCTGGCAGTAAATTAAGGAAAACTTCGCTGGCTTGGATGCACAATAAGGAATCATTTCTGCATGTTTTAGGGATACAACTTAAAACATAACTTTCTTATTGTCCTCTCAAGCATTTAAAGTGAGCTGACTGGACAGTATCTTGAGATCCTAAAGGATCCTCTCTTTAAATGTCTCTTGAACTGTAGGGTCATGACATGGTAGGGACTAAGAACCACACAGGCAGAAGTTGGGTAAAGTTGTACAGGACCCAAATGTCGTGGATAATACCTGACTTCACATTTTTGTCATCGTAACAGTCTTGTTTCCCCAGCACCTGATTTTACGTTTAGTATATATTAACCTCCTGAAGGTCTTAAGTTTAAGCCGTGAGAAATGCTAATTTTATCTACTTTCTATAGCGATGTTCCCAGTAAAGTTTTCTTTTTAAGATTTTTTTTTTTTCTTAAGAAGTAGAGCATCAAGAATGCTTGATGATGATGGCACCAACGATGATGGGGATGCTGGTGAATAATGATGGTGAGAACATTTGAAAACACATCAGGGAATACTCACAGGTCTTTCAAACCTGGGTTCAAATCTTCCATCCGCCCTTTAGTGGCTGCCTGCCCTTGAGCAAGTGAGCTAATGTGTTCTGTTTTCTCATCATAAATTAGAGATAACCCTTACTGCTTCTTCATGTCCTTGCAGGGATGACCAAGAAAGAGGTCACCTCTTTGGACTGACTCCAACTCTTCAGCAGAAGCTTCCTGGAGAATTATCTTTAAAAAGGCATTCAAGGGTTAGTCCAGGCTCACCAGGAAAGAGCTCAGACATTGATTAGTGATGTCTGCCCTGGGTGCAAGAGGGAGAAAGGGCCTTCCAGAGGCCCCAGATCTGCTACATGCAGTGTAGAGAAAGGCAGCTCTGACAAAGTAAATAGCTCACACACAATTAACCGAGAAGCAATGATGATTTCCACACAGACTTCTTTGGAGTTCTCTTCAAAAGTTTATAGCTATAGATATAGATATAAAGTACATACTTTTATACTTACCTACACGATCCAAACATACATATATCCATATATATACACACAAACATAAGCCTATACAAGTATATCTACTATCTATCTATCTATCTATCTATCTGTCTACCTATTGTCTTTTTGTCAATCATCTGTCCATTGAGAGAGCGTTTTCAAAGCAGCCTACAGCATGAACGGGTTCAACTCACATAGAAACACAGTTCCGAGCCCTTGGTTAGTGCCTATGTGAGAAGCAGGCAGGGGACACACTGTGCCCAACCTCCTGTCCTCAAGGAGGCAGTCTGCACCTTTTGGTCGCGGTCCTATAGCTCAAAGGTCCTCCCTCTTCCTCTCTTGGACTAGGCTACTCTGGCTCGAAAACCTTTGGCTGGGAAGGGGGAATTATTTTTGGCCACGTCGAGAACTTGAAGGATGCTTCTTTCTTGTCTGACATGTTTCTTTGGTGTTTAGAGGTGGTTAATTTGAAGCAAAACATAGCTCCCTGCTCTTTAGGGGAAGAAATTGTTAAATGTGTGCGTGTGTGCGTGTGTGTGTGTGTGTGTGTAAATATAAGTGTGTGTGTATACGTACATTTAATATATATTTCAAAAGGTCTTTTGGACATCAAATGACTCTTGCAAAACAACATGTTGATGAGTTAAGTGTAAATGAATCAGAAACATGTGGCTTGAATTCCCTTCAAAATACCCTCGGGTTTAAAATGAGGGGAGGAAAGGTACTTGGAGGAAAAAAAAAATACATTTTGGGTCTTGCTGAACCTAAATCATTTGAAAAATAGTTTAAGATGTTTGCTAAATCCAAAAAGCAGCTTTGCTCCCACCATATGGCAATGTCAAAGTGGCTCTTCAGATAGCTTAAGCCTAATTTTAATTTCTTGCACATGTGGTAAAAACATCTTTGAGGACTCTCTTAAGCCACTGTTCAAGGGAACACTCAGAGTTTGGGGATTTTTTTTGCATCTCATTTGCATAACAATGACCACGGCCCCAGCTCTACTCCCATGTTGCAAGGGGCAGGGCCCGTCTGATCTCTTGGACCAGTTTCTTGGGCCCTGTACCCCTCTGGGGTCATCTTTTCTCTCCATGCTCAAGGTTTTTGGGACAAACCCTCTATTCCCCAATCTGACTGGTTTCCGTTGGGAGGTTTGCTTTCGCCTGGGAGTACATATGTGGGCATTTGGAATATTATTCCCAGGTCTTACAGAGTTTCTTTTGAGTCCACTCCCAAGTAATCACTGCAGGATGCTCCTTATTAAGCAAGCTGGGCAAATTCCCAGGGACTGGGGTCATTAGGCATCCCTTCCAGTGGTTCAAAATATCCCATGGTACTTTGTGCTATCTCTCCAGCTGCACAGATTCATCCAAGCTGTCCAGAATGCAGCAGGGAAAGGTCTAGAACAGTGGATTTTCAAGGAGAGGTATCACCCCCTAAGGGGGCATCCGAAATTTGTGGGGGCATTCTTTATCTCAGTGATGGGGGGACGCTACTGGTATTTAGCGGGCAAGGGTTGGGGATGTGAGATGTCCTATAATAAACAGGACACTCTTGCTGTATGAAAAATGACCCTGTTTCTCACAGGATTTTCCAATGCACCGCTAGACAGACATTCATGTGGGTGAAAAACCTGCTAATAATTAGCTCAGCCCAGAACCTAACCCTG